>NW_007256174.1:328424-335061 GCF_000164805.1 Carlito syrichta | reverse complement strand
GGAGGGGGGGGAGGGAGGGAGGGAGGGAGGGTAGAGCAATCCAGGGGATTGAAAGGAAATGAGAAAATTATGATGTCAGGTGGGCTAAGGAACAGATGAAAGAATAAAGCTGTATCAGTCAGGACCGAATTCTGTACAGAAGGTAAGCACAGTCCAGACTCTGAGAAGTGTTTATTTGATTTAAAGCCAAGAAGCCTGTTGGAGACCTTGGCTGGAGCAGCTTCAGAGAAGTATTGGGGCAGAAGACAAAGGAGGGGATTTGAGGGGTAAATTCAAGGTGAAGTAAGGATAGAGGATCATACTTTCAAGAACTTTGTTTGTGAGAGGTGGTGGGGGATGGGGAGAAGGAGCAGGAAAGTAAGAGATTGTGTTTTTGAGGAGTGATGTAGTGAGAAGCTCTGGACTCAAAGTATACATCGCAATATAATTTCCATGCATTCACTGAAAAACTTCCCTGAGCACCTGCCATTTGCAAGGCCCAGGTTACAGGGAGAAGGGGGAAAGATGGTTGCACATGGAGTTTAATGACTTGCCAGCCTGTTCTTAGAAATGTATTCAAGAGCAGCCAGGCGTGGTGGCTCACATCTGTAACCCCAGCCCTTTGGGTGGCGGAGGCGAGAGGATTACCTGAGCTCAGGCATTCGAGATCAACCTGGGCAACCTGGTGAGACCTCATCTCTACAATACATAAAAAAAAAATCAGCCGGGCATGTCATGCTTGTGGTTCCAGTTCTTTGGAAGACTAAGGCAGAAGGATCACCTGAGCCCAGAAGGTCGAGGCTGCAGTGGCCATGAGCTGCTACCGTACTCCAGCCCGAGACTCTGATTCAAAAAAAAAGAAAAAGAAATGTATTCAAGTTTGTGTTAACAAGTCAGATGTGGTAGATAAAATACCAAAGCCCCTTCCTTCTGATGTTATGCTACTCAGCCTTCTAGTCATTGTTTTACTAATTGGCTTCCTGAACTTGTTGGTTGGTTGTACCGAGGGTAATTAATCAGCTGTGCCCAGCCCTCCTGAGGGGCAAGCACATGAGCTCTGAGTCTTTAGAAAGCTGGAGGCCAGAGGTCCTTCCAAAGGCCAGAACATTCCATGGCTCTGGAGGCCCGAGGCTAAATTCCATGTGAGCGGCGCCCTTGTGCTTTGTTTTTCCTCTGAGTTGACCTATCCTGGAAAAGACTTGGGACAAAGCACTGCTTATTTAGCTTGTGGACTCAACAAATAAAAAAGAACATGGTTAAGAAGGGAACTAGGTGTTCTAAACTAGTGCTTCTCAAACTATCTGTAATAATGCTTTGCTTGTTTTGTTTGATTTCTCATCTGCGGTGGACTGATACTTACTCGTATTTTCTGTCATTAAACCAGTCAGGAATTGTTCGGGACCACGCTGTGGATAGCGTGAGTTCGTTCCACTTTTAATGATAGTGCTAATTTTGGCTCCTCACGTGTGTCTAGCACTGAGGATGTCAGCTGTGTTTTCTTTCAGGCTTTCTATGGGCTCAGCTCAGGAGGTGAAACAACTGGCTAAACACAGTAGCTTGATTACTCACGCCTATAATCCCAGCATTCTGGGAGGCTGAGGTAGGAGGATTGCTTGAACCCAGGAGTTTGAGACCAGCCTGGGCAACATAGCAAGACCACATCTCTACAAAAATAAAAATAAAAAATTTAACCGGGGCCGGGCTCAGTGGCTCAGCCTATAATCCCAGCACTTTGGGAAGCCGAGGTGAGTGGATTGCCTGAGCCCGCGGGTTCAAGACCTGCCTGGGCAACTTGGCGAGACCTCATCTCTTCAATAAATCAAAAAAAAATTAGTTGGGCATGGTAGCTCGCATCTGTAGTTCCAGCTACTTGGAAGGCTGAGGCGGAAGGATCGCCGGAGCCCAGCAGATCAAGGCTGCAGTGGCCGGGAACGGCCACTGCACTCCAGTCTGGGGGACAGAGTGAGACTCCAACTCAAAAATAAAAAATAAAAAAATTTAGCCAGGTGTGGTGGCACGCACCCACCTGTAGTCCCAGCTACTCAAGAGGCTGAGGTGGAGGGATCTCCTGAGCCCAGGAGTTTGAGGCCGCAGTGAATCATGATTGTGCCACCGCAATCCAGCCATAGTGACAGAGTGAGACCAGAACTCAAAAAAAGAGTAAATTTTCATTTGATTAGACATAGGATCAGCTATAGCTCACCCTTCAATCCCAGTGCTAGTCTCAATGCTGTGTACATATGCTCTTGGGGAAAGACTTCATGACTTTTGGGAAAATTTGACAATTGCTCCAATGGAAATGATCATACAACCCTTTAAGGCTCTGATGAAAGTTTGGGAGCCTTTCACTAGGAAAAATGCCCATATCATCAAAATTTTGTATATGATCTTGGAATGTGCTCGATTCACAACAACATTGGCCATGAAGGCGCACACCTTGGACAGTCCACCCTCATCAATCATAGAGTAGGAACAGGTGACAAGCAGACACTTGTACCCATGTGACCTCGTTTCTCCCAGCACACACTGAGCACAGAACAAATGGTAGATGTGGGCCACAGCCTGGATGCTGAGCTGTTGACAAACTCGAGAAGGACAGGGCTATGCGAATCTGATAAGAGGATTAAGTGATGCCCGCCACACACCATCCCTAATGCCTTCAGACTGAGCAGCTGTACCAGCCCACTCTTTCTCAGTTAGAAAACGTCTCTGTCCAGGCAGTAGCTCCATGCCAGCTCCTCTGAACCACCAGCCATTCCCTGAACACACGGTGTTCTTTCACACCCGTGTCCATGCTGTGCCCTCTGTAGGGACACCTGCCCTCTGGTCAAGTACCAGCATGCCCTGCAAGGCGGCTCAGGTTTCCAGTCCTCGGAGCTGCCGGCCTAATTCTGGAGGTGAGTGTAGCCGCTCCCTCTGTGTTTACCTGGTACCATGCCCACTCCACTCTTGCTGTGCTCACCACACTATCCTGCAAGCGTCTTCTCCACTAAGATGATGAGGACTAGCTCCCTGCACAGTGTCTGGCACAAACGACTACTTCATAAACATCTGCAAGATGCTCACGACTACATGATAGACGATCATGATATAGGGGCACAGGACCCGTGATATCATATAGACACAGACACACTGGGGAGGCACTAGGATGTATGAAAATCTTTTTCCTAAAAAATAAAGACTGGTCACAAGGGTGTAGGAGCAGCTTGAAAAAGCAGGGGCAACCTGATGGGATGGGATCAGCCTGAAGTGGCGGGAGCCGCCTAGAAAGTGGTGGGAGTAGCCTGAAGTGGTAGGAGAAGCCTGATGTGAAGAAAGCATCCTGAAGTGTCAAAAGTTGCAGGAGTATCCTAAGGTGTCAGGAGCAGCCTGAGGTGATGGGAGCAGCCTGAAATGCCAAGAGTATCCTGAAACAGCAAGATAAGCCTGAAGTGGCAGGAGCAGCCCAAAGCAGAGCACAGGAAATACTCCTCGTGGGCCAGAAGGTTCTGAGCACAGAGACTGAACACCAAGAGCAGAACGCTGAATTGTGTCCTGAAGCCGGGAGGGGCCTTCCCCGCACTTTGTTACCGGGGTGAGCACTCCGAAAATTTGTTTTCCTGCAAGGATCTCATTTTCCAAACGTGCCCCACAGACCTCATGTTTGTCAGGCCTCCGGGCTTTTATTTTCTTTTAATGAAACCTCTTGGCCTTACTGAATTAGAGGGCCTTCAAGGAGTGGGTGTGGCAGGAAGACGAAGCTTATTCAGCACACAGGGCAGTCCTGGACAGGGGAGTTGAATCACGTTGGAAATGGGTGGCGCCGCGGTGATCGTCCAGGGGTGAGACACAAATGAAAAAGTAGGGTGTCTCATGAAGGGAAGGAACTTCAGAGGGACAATCGAGAGATGTGACATCACCTCGACCTCTGAGCAACTATCGTTAGATCCGCACTGTCCTTCTGAGCCTCAATTTCCCTATCTGTCAAAGGAAAGCATGAAAGTAGTTTGCATGTGTATTTTACCCATACACCAGTTTGTTGGAGAGAATCTTACACAGTAAGTCCAACAGGTACAGAAGATAAAGGAGAAGTTTCATCCAGGGACATCCTGCCCCTCCTCCAGCCCTAACACCCCTGAACTATGGGTGGCAGAAAGGTCAGTGCCCTGGCCTTCCCTTGGCTGGGGAACCTGCATCACCCAGCATCTTGCCTGCCCTCACTCTGCTTCTCCCTCCCCTCTCAACCTGCCATGCTTGCTTCAAAGGAAAAGCCACGGTAAAAAACTTGCTCAGTGGGCCTATGTCCCAGCTGCGCCCGTGGCCAGAGCTTGCCCAGAAGCAGCGGGCACAGTCTAATAAGATTTAGCAACCCTGACTGTGCAGCAGCAGAAGCCACAGATAACTGGATAGTATTTCTTAGTGTGGGCTTGCAGTTTATTTTTATACACATGCAATGCTCATGTAAGAAATGCCATGTTTGCATTTAAAGCCTGGAGAGGCAGCTTAGGAACCTGGGGTTAGAATCACACAGATCTGGCCTCAAATGAGGTTGCTGCTGCTCTGACCGGCTGCACGATCCTAGCGAAGTGTGTGCCCGCCTCTGGGTCTCAGTTTTGTCATCTACAAAAATAAGTATTATAGCCGGGTGCGATGGCTCACACCTGTAATCCTAGTACTTTGGGAGGTGGAGGCAAGAGGACTGCCTGAGCCCAGGGGCTCGAGACCAGTCTGGGAAACTTGGCCAGACCTCGTCTCTGCAATAAATCAAAAAAGTCAACCAGGCATGGTGGCACACGCCTGTAGTTCCAGCTCCTTGGAAGAGTGAGGCAGAAGAGTCACCTGAGCCCAGCAGGTCGAGGCTGCGATAGCCGTGAGTATGCTACTATACTCCAGCCTGGGCAATACAGTTAGACTCCAACTCAAAAAAAAAAGAGCATACCCTTCTCTGAGAGTAATTATGAGGATGGACTGTTGTAAGTGCCTTGCATGCAGGAAATGCTCCTCACGTAGGCATTACCTTTCCATGCTGGGAATCAGAGGCCTGAGTTTCAGCCCCAGTTTTGCTGTGATCTGAGGCTAGTCATTGAATCACAGACTCACAGGCCAATAGCTGCCCTGTTTCTATTTATTTTAGACATTTTTATGGAAAGTCTTTTTTAAAAAATTAAAAACCAGCCAGGCTCGGTGGCTCAGCCTGTAATCCCAGTGCTTTGGGAGGCTGAGGTAAGTGAATTGCCTGAGCCCACGGATCCGAGACCCGCCTGGGCAACTTGATGAGACCTCATCTCTACAATAAAATAAAAAATTAGCCAGGCATGGTAGCGCACGCCTGTAGTTCCAGCTACTTGGAAGGCTGAGGCGGAAGGATTGCTGGAGCCCAGCAGGTCGAGGCTGCGGTGGCCGGGAGCGTGCCACTGCACTCCAGTCTGGGTGACAGAGTGAGACTCCAACTCAAAAAATAAAATAAAAAAAAACCTTTTTATATACACTTAGAAAGTACACATATCATAGCTGTGCACCTTAATGAATTTTCAAAAACTGAACACACTGTATTCCATCTGCTTTTGCAAATTTTTTTTTTTCCTGAAACACAGCCATGCCCATTTATTTCTGTGTATGTCTATGTCTGTGACTGCTTTTGCACTGTAGTGACAGAACTGAGTCGTTGAGATGGAGGCCATTTGGTCTGCAAAGCTGAAAATGCTATTTGGCCCTTTACAGAGAAAGTCTCCTGACTCCTTTTCTATAGTATCCCCTTGTGTGAATGCACTAACATTTATGTATTCATTCTACTTGGGTAGTTACCAGTTTGGGGCTATCATGGATAATCTGCTATGAAGATCTCCTATGTGTCTTTGATGAAAATTGCATATGCATTTCTGTTGAATCTAATCCTAGGAGTGGAATTGTTAGAACCTAGGGGAGATGTAAGTTTAATCTTATTAAAAACTGCCAGTTTTCTCTTTTTTTTCCTTTTTTTAATTTTAAAGATGTGGGGTACAATTCGGGGTTAGGTATACAAACGTTGATTATGCAGGTACCCTTGTTGATGAGGTATGCCCTTCTTCCCCTAGCAGTTTCCCTCAACTGCCAATCCCACACCCCCTCCCCTGACAGTTTCCCACTACTGCCAATCCCTTTCTTGCAGCATTATGATAATTGTTCAAGGTCCACTTATGAGTGAAAACATGTGGTACTCTGTTCTTTGTTTCTGTGATAGATCACTGAGTATGATCAACTCTAAATTCATCCAAGTTGCTGCGAAGTCCATATATTTGTCCTTCTTTATGGCTAAAAACTGCTAGTTTTCTAAAGTGGTTGTACCGTTACCTCTTCCACAAGCAGTGTCTGATGTTCCACTTGCTCTATACCCTTTCAACACTTGGTATTTTCTGTGTTTATCATTTTAGTCATTTTCTCTGCCCCCAGTTTGATTCTTCTCGAAGTGCTGGGATTACAGAGTTGAGCCGCCACACCTGGCCTAAACATTTACTCTAAGAAAGGGATTGGCAGTAGCAGGACATTGCTGAGGTGGGGAAGGGGGGAACACAACATCAATAAGGGTACTTGATCTCAAACTAGGCAAAGTGGGGACCAAAGGGAGGACCAAACTTTGCCTGTACAGTGACCACTTGGTATACCTAATCCTGAATTGTACCCCACATCTTTAAAATAAAAA
>NW_007256174.1:327520-328404 GCF_000164805.1 Carlito syrichta | reverse complement strand
CTGAGTATGATCAACTCTAAATCCATCCAAGTTGCTGCGAAGTCCATATATTTGTCCTTCTTTATGGCTAAAAACTGCTAGTTTTCTAAAGTGGTTGTACCGTTACCTCTTCCACAAGCAGTGTCTGATGTTCCACTTGCTCTATACCCTTTCAACACTTGGTATTTTCTGTGTTTATCATTTTAGTCATTTTCTCTGCCCCCAGTTTGATTCTTCTCTTCTCTTTATAAGTTATTTCTGTTTTGTGCTTGGGCCCCTCTATCAATAGACTACTCACTGCTTCAAGAGGCAACCGTTTCATCTTTGGGCACTTCTGATCTCTTAGGAAGCTTTTCTTCATATAGTAGTTAGTGATTGATGATTGATTGTTTGATTGACTGAATGGAGGTCTCACTCTGTTGCCAAAGCTGGAGTGCAGTGGCACGACCATGGCTCACTGCAGCCTCGACCTTCTGGTCTCTGGCAATCCTCCTGTCTTAGCCTCCTGATTGGTTGTGACGACAAGTGTTCCCCACCACACTTGACTTATTTTTTAAATTTTTTGTAGAGATGAGGTCTCGCTGTGTTGCTCAGGCTAGTCTCAAATTTCTGGACTGAAACAATCCTCCCACCTTGGCATCCAAAAGTGCTGGAATTACAGACGTGAGCCACTGTGCCCAGCCATATAGTAGCCCTTTAGAGACTTAAAAATCAATGCTCAGAATCCCTCTAGTTGCTATCTTCTCCAGGAAAAGAAACAAATATTTCCAGCTTCTTTAAAGTTGCTCATAAGACATGGATTTGCATGCCTTCATCATCCTGGTCATCGGAGAACATGTTTCGCTTCTCTGGCCTTCAGGTCTCCTGTCTATAAGATGAGAGGGTCCAATTAAAAGATATTTAAC
>NW_007256174.1:309278-326989 GCF_000164805.1 Carlito syrichta | reverse complement strand
CGGCTTTGCCTTCGCCTGGTCACTGGGGTCATCTGGCCCGGGGCATGCCTCGCTCTGGAGATGGGGAGAGTACAGACTTCACCCCTAGCATCCTCAAGACTTTTTTTCTTTGTAGCAGATAACTCCCAGACCAGACTTCTCTTTCTGCTTTCTCCCTGACACAAGCGTGAATAGTGTGAAACAACTGAAGGACAGGCCCCCAGATCCAGACAGCAAGCCCTTCTGATACTTGCATTTTGCAGAGACCACCCTAATTTAACTGGCCCAAGCTCTGTCAAAATGCGAAGACAGGGTGGAGAAGATAAAAAATATTGGCTAGGTTTGCGAGAAGTTAAATGCCACAGAGTCTAATAGGAACACGACTTTGAAGATTCTAAAAGACCATCTAGCTATTACTATCATGTTTCAATGCATGTAAGTCGCACAAGAAGCCCTTGCAGTGGATACTATCATTCTTGTTTTACACGTGGAGAGAAGCTGAGGCACAGAATGCTTTAGAGCATGCCCAGGGCACCAGCCCAGGGTTACCAGCTTGCCTGGATTGCAAACTCAGGCAGTCGAGCCTCAGAGGCATTGCTCACAATCACGAAGCTGCTCCAGGTATAATGACAGGAGCTTCATGTTATTCAGAGTCAGGGCCTGGAGGCTCGACTCTCTCTGGTCTTGGTCTGGTGAGCTGGATGAAATCCCAGGGGGAGCTACCTAGTGTAGCCCTCCCCCAGTTTTACAGAGGGACCTGGGAATGAGTGTCCCAAGATCACAGAGATTATTCATGTCAAGTATAATGTCAATAATAGCGCTGTAAAAAAATCCATGAGCAGAGATGTTCCTTGAAAACAGGATGCTGTCACCAGGAGAAGGAAGGGATGCCAGGCAGGCCCGAAGGATGAACATGCACTGTGGAGTGAGTATAACTTGCCCCAAAGTCACCCAGCCAAGTAATAGCAGGGTTGAACTTGAATTAAAATCTGTCTTACAATGAAGCCCATGGTTTGTTGGATACCTACTCTACACCAAATTTTGGGTGAGTCTTCCTTCTTGTCTATTCTACCTAGCTTGGAGTTGGTTATCAGTCTAGAAGGCAAATGACAATATGTGTGTAGATTGTATTAATGGTTCCAATTCTTCATCCCACATGATAGACACATCTGTTGCCATCTGATTTTTTATCTTGTCCCATCAAAAAGCAGAGTATATCTCCTTGCGCCTTGATTCTGAGTTTGGCCATGTAACTTGCTTTGGCCAATGGATGTCAGGCAAGACTTGGGAAAGTATTGTCCTCTTTTGCTTCTGCCATCACCATGTAAAAGATATGCCCAAACTAACGCCCTGTGTTGGGAGGATGACAGAGGTCACATGAGGCAGGGTCACCCAGTTAAGGTGCCCAGTCACACTCAGCCCAGAAAAGAGTCACCATTCAACCGGCACATATATGAGCAAGCCTGGCTGGGCCCAACCCAGACCAGCCAACCCCTGTCGAACTCCAAGCATGGGAACTGTAATAGTAAGTGGTTGTTGTTTTAAGCCACAGAGTGTTAGGCATTTGTAGGCAGCAAAGGTTAACTCAACCAATTGTTCTTTTATACCTTTTGTGTGTGTGCGTTTGAGGGCTGTAAACACATGTCCAGTTAAATAAATTAATGTTACTATCTGGACCATTTCATTTGGTAAAAAATAAGTTGTTTGTGATGACCATCATTAATAAAACAAACAGCAACAGTTGCTGGTGAGGATGTGGAGAAAAAGGAATGCTTCTACACTGCTGGTGGGAGTGCAAACTAGTGCAACCTCGCTGGAAAACAGTGTGGCGATTTCTGAAAGAACTGGATGTTGACCGTTGACCTTCCACATGACACAGCAATGCCTCTACTAGGAATACACCCAGAGGAACTCAAATCATTCTACAAAAAGATACCTGCATATGCATGTTTATTGCAGCACTATTCACAATAGCAAAAACATGGAATCAACCGTGCTGCCCATTGAAACTGGACTAGATAAAAAAATGTGGTACATATACACAATGGAATATTACCCCACCATGAAGAAGGACAAACATATGGACTTCTCAGCCACTTGGATGGATTTAGAGTCTGTCATACTCAGTGATTTATTGCAGAAATAAAGAACAGAGTACCACATGTTCTCACTCATAAGCGGACCTTGACATTTTTTTTTTTCAAGTTGGAGTCTCACTCCATCGCCCAGGCTAGAGTGCAGTGGCACACTCACGGCCACTCCAGCGTCAACCTGCTGGGCTCAGGCAGTCTTTCGGTCTCAGCCTTCCAAGTAGCCAGAACTACAGGCGCACTAATTTTTTGATTTATTGTAGAGGTGAGGTCTCACCAAGTTGCCCAGGCTATTCTCAAACCTGTGGGCTCAGACAATTCCCTCACCTTGGCCTCCCGAAGTGCTGGGATTACAGAGTTGAGCCGCCACACCTGGCCTAAACATTTACTCTAAGAAAGGGATTGGCAGTAGCAGGACATTGCTGAGGTGGGGAAGGGGGGAACACAACATCAATAAGGGTACTTGATCTCAAACTAGGCAAAGTGGGGACCAAAGGGAGGACCAAACTTTGCCTGTACAGTGACCACTTGTATACCTAATCCTGAATTGTACCCCACATCTTTAAAATAAAAAGAAAAGAAAAAGTTGTTCATGAGCTGACCCGCACAAATTCTTTACCAATACTGTTAATGTACATTGCATGTTTTGAAATGTTGCCAAGTTTTTCTTTTCTTTTTCTGATTGTTTAATATGCTCTACATTTTGTTTAAGCTCGTGTGCTCTATTTGCTATGATGGAAAGATTGCATGAGGCCTGCTTGTCTCCTGAATTTGTGTTTGGACATGGCTGTAAATTATAGACTATCATTCTTTACAAAGATATTAGTTTTAGATGAAACTATTAATTGGAATAGATATGTTTTCCTTTCTTACAGTATAATTATTCTAACAAGAATATTTAAGTATTGTTTTAAACTCTTGAAGATGACAATTCGTGTACACCGTATTGCCACCATTTCAAAGTTGAAAATAAAAAGTCACATATTTTATTTCACCTTTCATTTTTAAAAAAAAATCCAGAATGAGTAACTGGAAAAAGTAGAATTTATTATCACAAATTCAATAAAAGAGAAGAGATGTAATGTATAATTTAAAATATTTTGGCATAAACATTTTGGCATGTGTGTGAGTGAAGACTGATTTTAACATATATAGACCCCCAGATTTTAATATTTAAAAGACTTACTCAGGAATGCAAACTTCAGGAGTGCTACTATAAGCTATGAAACCCTTTTATTTAACCAGAGGCTAATTGTTCACTAGTAAAAAGTGGCTCAGGTCTTGGCTTGGACATGCATCTCATGCAAGCATACCTGCCCTGGCATGGATGGAGTGTGGGGGCCCACTAAACCCAGCATCCTCACACTCTACAGAGTGGTGCCCTGGACTTACAACAGGGGATTTTGCGGCCAGGCCAACTCAAAACTCAGCTAACCCCTGCTACTAGATTATCAGTGTATCTGCTTCACACGAGCCTTTCATGACAGTCTAAGGAGCACGAGGCAAGACCTCACAGGCTTTTAGGAAGAGTTTACATGCCTGTTTCTAGATCTGCTTGCTTATAAGTATTTTTCACAATTCCATTTGAGGCTTCCATCCCTGTCTTGGCAGAGATTGCCAGAGGAGACTTACAGACCCTCACCTTCCTATCTATGATTGCAGAAGGCTGTCCATAGCCACAAAGAGACTAGTCAATTGTGAATGGCCAAATTGACTTAGACTTGGCCTTGGGAAAAACATTTCATAATTTAAAAAATTCTTAATACTGGATCTCAAATAAAAAACCAATTTTTTTGAGTCGGGAGCTCACTCCGTTGCCCAGGCTAGAGTGCAGAGGCACCATCATGGCTCACTGCAGCTTTGACCTCCTGGGCTCAGACATTCCTTCCACTTCAGCTTCCCAAGTAGCTGAAACTACAGGCGCGTGCCACCATACCTAGATAACTTCTTGATATTTCTGTAGAGACAAGGTCTTGTAGCTGGTTTCAAACTCCTGGGCTCAAGTAATCCTCTCACCTTGGCTTCCCAAAATGCTGGGATTACAGGCATGAGCCACTGTGCCCAGTCTCAAAAAATTTTTGATAGAATCGCACCACTAATGGGCCAGGCTCAGTGGCTCACACCCGTAGCCCGGCACTTTGGGAGACTGAGGCAGGAGAAAAGAATTCTTGTCATCTCACTCCTTCATTGTACCCCCCCCCCATGCCTGGGCAGTGCCTGGAACACAACAGGTCCCAAAGGAAAGGAGTGGACTAATGGAATAAATTAATAGAATAAATTAAACCCACTGATTAATTCATTCCATTATTTTTCCTATCAATTAACGAATTAATTGGCTAGATTATTGAGCAATTAACGGTCACACAATATTTCACTGAGTCCTGAGTCTCTGCTTCTCTCCCCAGCCTCCTGGCCTTACTGTGGAGAGCAGAAGACAGGGCTTTCCTGTTTATACAGAGAATAGGGACAGTAATTTAATTAGCTAACAAAGTGGGCTGCAGCGTGCCCAGACCATTTAAACTTCTGTCTAGTGGTTTTATTCATTCAATATTTATGGAATGCCCACTCTTTGCCAGGCACTTGAACTTGTGCCCTGAGGCAGATTACAGCTTTGAGGGAGGAAGTCATTAAATAAGCCATGACAATATGTGGGACAGGGCAGTACAGCACGCCCAGGAAACAAGCAGGAAGGACAGTGGCCTCAACCTCTGGGTTGCGGAAGCCTTTTCTGAGTAGATGCCTCCCAACTGGAGACCTGGAGGGAGTCCTACAAAGAGAAGCAGAGGCAGGGGAGGATGGGGGGGCTGTTTTCTCAAGCGAGGGAGCATGGTGTTGCCATAATGAACTTGCAGAGGTGCAACTGGAACAGAGCTCAAGGTGAAAGGCACTAAGTGGAGAGGTGAACCTGGTCACCAAGAAACTCCATGGGCATGAAGGACAGGCTTTGACTTCAGCAGAGAGAGGAGGATTTTAACTGGGGAATATGGGGAGAATTCCCTGAGAGCCCCTGGCGATTCTGGCTGCTAGGAGAAGGAAGGCAGGTCCTTCCGCCTGGTACGGACAGCTCCCCTTTGAGGGCTTCCAGGGTGTGCTGCCCTCCTGGTCTCTGACCAGAGTCTCTGTGGCTAAGACCAATCTGAAGAAACCCCTTGAAGACCCCTTGTCTGTACTGGGAGGTCCTGGGTCAGCGGGGCTGGGCCTCTGGGATCAGTCACCTCTCCAACCTCATGCACTGGGATCAGCCTCACAGACTCATACTTCAACCTGGACCAGACCAGCAGGTACCAGAACTGATAGCAAAAACACACAAGGCAAGTCGGGCTTGGTGGCTCAGCCTGTAATCCCGCGCCTTTGGGAGGCTGAGGTGAGTGGATTGCCTGAGCCCGTGGATTCGAGACCCGCCTGGGCAGTGAGACCTCATCTCTACAATAAATAAAAAAATCAGCCAGGTATGGTAGTGCATGCCTGTAATTCCGGCTACTCGGAAGGCTGAGGCGGAAGGATCGCTGGAGCCCAGCAGGTGAGGCTGCGGTGGCCGGGAGCGGCCACTGCACTCCAGTCTGGGCGACAGAGCGAGACTCCAACTCAAAAAAAAAAAAAAAAACACACAAGGCAGGACTAAGCAGGTTCCTGGGGCATGAGACTCAGTGCTAAAAGCCGCAAAGTCCCAGGCCAGCCGGAACCAGGCAGTCACCCTACCAGCAGGGCTGCTGTTCAACCCATGCACATGGGAAGGGTCATAGTCATTACTACGATAATATAATATTCTTCTACTTCATTGCTTAGCAAATAGCAGCTTCCCTGAGCCCCGGTCCTGTGTCCCCACACCCTAGAACACAGCCCACTGGCCCCAAACTCCTAGGACCTCCTTCCTCGAATCTTGAAATTAAAGGAGCTAACTCTTGACATGACTGAGGCCTTCTTTCTGATTAGCTAGTGTCTGTGCTGTACCTGCTGACAAACGTCATCTCAGGCTGCCCTGGTTTCAATGTCCTTCCTTCTGCTATGCTTTGACTGGGCTTGGAGCTCACTGCATCTCCCTGCTTCTCAAGATGCCCTTCCAAGAATTTTCAGTGTAGCTGCCATCACCCCTGGGATGGGATGAGGGTATGGTGGACAGAGATGGTGAGCTATATCACAGTCTTGAAGCCCACTGAATGCCACCCCTGACTCCTAAGAATGGAGGTGAGCCAAGTCCGGTTGTAAAGGTGTTAGAGCAGCAGCCCCATAGGTTTTTAGCACCTGGGCAGCTTCATGCCACATGATGAAATCTCAAACCAGTCACTTCTTTCATGTGAACCTCATTTTTAAACAACTGGCAGTATTTGAGATTGCCACGGCCACTTTTCTTTCAAGGTTACGTGTTTTCTCTCAGTGGTTATAGCATTTCTCTCTGAGTCAGTTACTGCAGGGACTTTGCACATTCTCTGAAGAGGGGTTCTGGTTGTCAATGCTCTGTTACAGGTTGAAGTATGTGTTTGTAAGCCTGTTCCTTATGCATGAGGTTGGGGAGGTGATTGATCCCAGAGGCCCAGGCCCCCTGGCCCTCCCAGTACAGACAAGGGGCCTTCCAGGGGTGTCTTCAGGTTGGATTTAGCTACTGAGCGAGCCGGAAACCAGAGGGCAGGAGGAGAGGCAGGTCTGGGCATTTCTTCCTCAGGTTCCTTCTCCAAGTTACAGAGAGTTGGCAGTGTCATGCTGAAGGTGGACTTGTCTACACAGGCTCTCTCCTGATCCTGGGTTCCAATGTGCACTCCCTCCCCTGTCCCTGCAGGTCTAAGATGGTGGGGAAGGACACTGAAGTGCTGCATTTTCTTTCTTTGACCTCTCTAGACCCTGCCCACACCTTTGGAAAGAGCCCCTTCATTAAATGCTCCTCAAATTGCCCAGCTTGAGAGAGTCATCTACTGCCTGCTGGGAGCCTGGATGCTAAGGGGACTGATGGAGTGGTGTAATAAGAGGTAGGTGCTGGGAGGTGGGGTGCAAAATGTCTGCAGTACAGCCCACAGAGGGTCAACCAGTCAGTTCAGAGCCCCTTCTACTCTAGGGGCTCATGAGCAGTGTTCATGTCTGTTTCTCAAGCATTATGTATTGGTTGTCTACAGATGATATCACAAATGCCACAGACTGGGTGGCTGAAGCATCAGAAGTTTCATTTCCTCTCCATTCTGATGGCCAGAAGTCCAAGATCAGAGTGTTGACCGGTGAGCTTCATTTTCAGGCCTCTCCTGTAGAGAATGGCTTGTAGATGGCCCCCGTTTGCTCTGTGTCATCACATGATCATCTCTCTGTGTGCGTCTTCGTCCTAATCTCCTTTTCTTCTTTAGATTAGGGTCCATCCCCATGATTTTATTTCACCTTAATTACCTCTCTAAAGGCTCTGTCTCCAAGTGCAGGCACATTTGGAAGTACTAGTGTCAGCACACGAATGGGAGGGAGGGTGCACAGTTCAGCAACTAACACGGTTCAGTGACTAACAGGTTGTAAGCCCCTCAAGGTCAGGGACAGTGTCCTTTGCAACTCTATATCCCAGGTGCCTGACCATTGTTCTGCCACTCAATGCTTATCTCAGTGTGTGATCTTCACCGAGTCCCTCCCTCCCTCAGACTTCCTCACCTGCAGAGCGAGGGGGGGGGCTCTCAGCATGTCTTTTGGGCCAGCTGTGCCCCAACTCATGACCCGGGCAGCTGTCTCCACAGTGCAAGCTGCTGGTCACGAGGACCTGATCAGCCAAGGGCTCATACACAGCTGTCTTTTGTCTTTGGTGAGCGCTGTGGGCGACAACCCAAAACAGCCACTGGTGATGCTGGTCAAGAGAGTCTTCCTCAAAGGCAATAGGGTGAACCCTGCAGTCTTGTATTTTTGCCCCTCCCCATGACCAGACAACCCCATGCTACTTCTTGGCCTAGCGGCCCCTTCTGCCTGAGGCAGTCTTCTTACAGAATTATACCTCTTAGCATCTTCCCAACTCCCCAGCTGGGTTGTGCTCCCCTCGCTGGTGCTTCTAACCTTCTTCTCCTATACATGGTGTGTTGTATCACGTGCATCTTCTTAGGCATCCTTTCCCCAGCTAGGCTGTGAGACCCGGAGGACAGATCCACAAATGCTTGAGTATTGAACGACTGGCCTTGATGCCAGGCCACCACTGAATGCTGGGGTGCAGGTCATTGCTCTCTGAGTTCTTGATTTTGCCGAAGGAAAGAATTTCAGAGTGAGTCCAAAGTATGGCTTAAGAAAGAATTTATTAGACAGAGAAAAGCACGCCCAAGGAAAGTGTGGGTGTCTTAAGGGAAAGGGCACATGCTTGATTTTGACAAGAAGTTCTACATAATTTCACAAGGATGATGAAGCAAACTATAACCTAAGAGCAGAGGGTTGCAGGTATCTGGACGTGAGTTTTGATGATCAGCTCTCAACCTTCTGAGGTTACAAGGGCCTTCTAAATAATGAAAGTTATTGCCTAACTAGATTTGGGCTTTTTTTTTAGATCATCATGCCTGTGTTTTGGGTAACTCTCTGTTGTTTCTGTGACTTACTATACTGGTAGAGCCACATTCCAGCTCACAACGTGGTCAGGTCTGGTGTGCCTGGTCAGTTGGGTGAAGGTTGTATACAGAGAAGTTGGAACGCTTTCCCTATTTTAACTTAGACCCATCTACAAGAAACTCACCTACCTCTGTCTAAACTACACTGACTAACCTGCCTCAACTTGACTCATTTTTCATAATGAATTCCTCTCCAACTTTATTCAACTAACTTGTTGACAATTATTGTATTTCCTTATATTATATTGTTAGTTCCCCACCAGCTTCTTCAACCCAGAGGGTTGAGATCATCTGCTGGAAGAGAAGACAAAGAGAAGTGATACAGTTTCTGTTGCTGGCCTGCAGGAGCCCCTGTTCAACAGGAAGACAAGCACATTGACAGGTATGGTACGATATGTAAGAATAATGAAAAAGGGGCTGTGGGAGTCACTAACTTGCCTAGGAAGTAAGGAGGGCTTCACAGAGCAGGGGACATTGGGGCGGGGTTCTGTAGGCTGTAAAGGAGTTTGGCAGATGGAAGAATGTGGGGAAAACCGTTCCAGACACACGCAAAGGCTCAGAGTTGGAAGAAGGCCCGGCATCTCTGAGAAATGGCGAGCTGTCAGGAGAAGCGTAGCTAACGTGGTTTGAGACGAAGCATATACGTGTTGTGGAAACAACCCAGTGGGATAGAACTTTCATTTCCTCCACCCTACGGCCACTTTGTCCACCAGCCTGTGCTCCTTGGTTTGAAGGCGTGTGTGAGGATTCTACTCGCACAGACATCTTCTCTCTTTGCAGCAGCTGTCATGGAGGCTGGCAGAGGCTGGTGAGCCCAGCAGCTGGCACCATTACAAGGAAGGCAGCCAGCCATCTCACGTAGGGCTGGGACACTCAGCAGTTTGCTGCTCGGTTGCTCAGCGGAAGCCGTGGGACATGAGGCACGTCCGGGGGTAGAACAGAGGCCAGCGAGCCAGTGGACTGGGCAGCTCGGGGCACGGCCTTCTCATAAGGAGGCTTTCTTTCGATGGCTGCTCTCACAGTACGCTTCTTTTTCTCTGAGACAGGGTCTCACTCTGTCACCCAGGCTGGAGGGTCGTGACACCGTCCTGGCTTGCCGCGGCTTCTAACTCCTGGACCCAAAGGATCCTCCTGCCTCAATCACCTCGGTAATTGGAAATACAGCACGTCACCACACCCGGCAAGGTTTTTTTTTTTTTTTTTAAAGAGATGTGGTCTTCTTCTGTTGCCTAGGTTGGTCTCGAACTCCTGGGCTCAGGGGATCCTCCCGCCTGGGCCTGCCAAAGTGCTAGGATGACAAGTGTGAACCACAACACCTGGCCTGACTAAGCACACACAGGGATGCTCTTCTCCTGACCCTGCTGATGTCTCTGTACTGTCCCACTGGCCTGCAGCTACACATGGCTTCTCCCCACGATGCTCAACTTGTACTTAGTCCCTGGCCAAGGAGATAACAGAGGAATGGCAGAAAGGCCTGGCCTGGCACAAGGCCTCACTTCGGTCCCCAGGTCACTGTGTCTGCATGACCCCGTGAAAGTTGCTTAGCCCCTCTTGTTCTCTGTTCTCTCAACTTTGGAGGGAGGCTTCTCATTTGGGCTCCCCTACCCTGCTACAGGAAGGCTGTGTGAGACGAAAAAGCTCGGAAAACTCTAGAAGGCTGGGTCCACTCTATCATTACCGTTTATTTTATTCTGTCTGATTTCCACCCACTTTGGTGGCAGTGAGAAGATGGACTCCCACAGCAGCTGCCCCGATGGCCACTTTTTCTGGGCCCCATATGGTATATGCGGTCTGAGAGTTGCACAGGTGAACTCAGAGCAGAACAGAGTATTTGCCTTTGGGATTTTCCTGGAAAATGCCTGCCCACTGCCAGCTCCGGCATCTCCTGCATGACTCCTTCTCGTGGTCACTCTTGGCCTGGATAGTCCTTCTTGGTGCTGTTCACTTCTGTCACTTCCTTTTCCTTCAGAGAGGCCTCCTGGTCTGTGTCTCTGATCCAAATTTTAGCCACACTTCAGACCTCAGCCAAGTTCCTCCTTTTTTCTTCAGTGAACGTTCTTGGTTGAAAGACAGCTTGGAGTCCATCTATCTTATTCTCCCGTGCTTCTGGAGAAGCAAGCTTAAGACTGCATCCTCCCCTAAGTGGACACAGTGGCTCTCAAAAGCCTCCCTGAAACGGAAATCCTGGCTTTTCACAAGGCACAGTTATCTATGGCTGCCCAACAAACCACCCCCACGCTTAATGGCTTAAGTCAACAACAGGTTATCATATTGAGCAATCCTGTGGGTTGACTGGGCTCAGCTGGGTGGTTCTTTTGCACAATGCAGAGTTGCCAAGGTCACCCATGTGGCTGTGTTGTCCGGGGGAGAGCCAGGACTTGAATGCCCAGGAGGTCTCTTATTCTCTGGGTTTCCTCCCCAAGTGACCTCTTATCGTCAGATAGTTTAGTTTGAGTTTCCTTAGAACATGGAGGGTGGCTTCTGGTGCAGCATTCCAAGAGGACGAGACCTAGTGGGCAAGTGCTTATCAAGTCTGCTTGTGCCATGCTTGTGTCCTATGGGTCAAAGTCCATCACATGGCCAATCCCAAAGTCCGTGTAAGGAGACTACGCTAGGATGTGATCATAGGGAGGCCTGGATCACAGAGGCCACCATGTCCACCCTGCCCAGCTCCTTTTCTTTCTGTTGGCCTTTGCAAGAACAGTTGAAACGAACATTTGCCTGGCTCCAGGATCTGTCTGATTTAGGTGAAGACACCCTCAGTGACTCCTTTTCGCAAACTCTTCTTTTCCTCTGCATATTCACAACTGGAAGTGATAGTGCTGTATTGTGAACTCCCCTAGGGACTTTTTGAATGACTCTGTTATGACACTGAGACGTTTCCCACGAGTGTTAAAATCATGCTTATTGTCTTTTTTTGGTTTTTAGCTGAAGCGAATCTTAGAAATCATCCGGTATAACCCTTACTCCCCACCACTGCCATTTTACAGATGAGGGAACTGAAATCCAGAGATTTTAGGGTGACCTTTTTTCACATTGCGCAGCTGGTTGGGGGTAACCCCTGGATCAGACACCGTCTTATATGTTCTCCCTTACTCTTGCTGCTGCGTGTGGCTGAGCCTCTTTGGTCCTCAAAGGGACTGAAATAACTTAATCCCTCAGCCCCACCCATCACCACCACAGCATTCAACTGCACTTCCTGAAATGTCGTCTCATTTCCCGGCCACAAGCCCCTGATGTGGGGCTCCAGCCTTCATTGCCCTGAGGAGGAAAAGTACATAGCAAATAAGTAACCTGTCCAAAGTCATATAGCTATTGAGTAACAGAACTAGATCTAGGATCCCAACTGGGCTTCCTGATGCTCTCCCTTCCTTCTTTTCTTCTCTGAAATAGACCATATATGCGCGTGGTAAAACATCCTGATATTTGAAAAGGATGTTCAGTGAAAAGTCGGTCTCCCTGTGAGCGAACCTGATCTCCAGGCCCAGACACGGTTCCTGACGCTGTCATATCTAACTGGTTTCTTTTCATATTTTCAAATTCTCTCTGCAGACGTACTCACGTTCATGTCACTCCTATAAAAACTGTTCATAGTGGCAGCGTGCTCCAGACGCTGTGCTGCGTCCTCTTTTCTCCCCACTCAAGGATGCATTGTGGCGCACACCCCGTACGTCCGCCAAGTGCCACCCTCATTCCTTCACAGCGCCGCGTCGTATGTCCCTGCAGCGCCAAACCAGCCATTTAACCAGTCGCTGGTCATGAATACCAGATGCCCATTCTTTTTTTGGAATGTTTTTTCTCTATTTTGAGTATCCAAAAGAGTGCTGTTTACATGACAGCTACACATAAACGCTTAGTTATGTGTTGTTCTTTTTCCTCAATCCCTCCTTCCTTCCTTCGCCAACTGTTTCTTGGATCCCAGCAAAAAAGAACTCCCAGTTTTTCTTCCTTGTTGCTAAGATTCAATCCCACCCCTTTTTTCATGGCTCAGTTACTCCTCCTTGGAGTTGATTTAAATAAAATTCATACACTTAGTCAAAGTATGGTTTCACTGTGAGTCTAATGTAACTTCCAAATGCTTCAAACACCTTAGAAATACAAAAGTTTTTACTGCTTCCATACCTAAACTTGCAAAAATCACTGCTATTGACCAGTCTGTCATCTCTACAAAACTTATTTTAATGCTTTTCTAGGATTGCGCTTATTGGACCTGAAAGATGGTCTCCTTTGAGGGTGAGGTGGCAGCCTCCGGGTCACAGACTGACGAACTCTTGGTGGCAGCAGCATTTGCTGGTTGGGGCTCCCTCGGACCAGGTTCAATTGCTATGTCAACAGGACTCATGAAAACGTTCTTGCAACATTCACTCCCATGTACATTAAGTCTTAGGTACATGACGTTCTGCCACAGTTGACAATGACCTTCATTGTGTATCATTGCATTTCATGATAATGAGCAGGGCCATACAGCGGTTTAATCTACCAGCTATTCTCCTAGGACATTGGGCTCATTCATTAACTTGCCACTCTAGTTACCGAATCCCCTTTCTACCTGGTTATTTATGAGACCACCGGTCCTGACCTGCCCTTCCTGGTTTTGCACAATTCCTGCTCCTTCTGGAAATCCTTGACTTACTCCTAGTACACTTTTCCACCCCTTGCAACTTTCACAGGTATACCATTTCATAAACAGACAGACACAGAGAACATCCATTAAGAAACAGAACGCCGTAGATACTGAACTTTTTTTTTTTTTGAGTTGGAGTCGCACTCTGTAACCCAAACTGGAGTGCAGTGGCACGCTCCCAGCCACCGCAGCCTCAGCCTGCTGGGTTCCGGCAATTCTTCCACCTCAGTCTTCCAAGTAGCCGGAACTACAGGCATGTGCTACCACGCCCGGCTAAGTTTTGATTTACTGTAGAGATGAGGTCTCGCCAAGTTGCCCGGGCAGGTCTTGAACTCACAGGTTCAGGCAATCCACTTGCCTGGGCCTCCCGAAGTGCTGGGATTACAGGTTGAGCCATCTTACCTCCTTACTAAAGTATCCTGTTTTTACCATTTCTCTGAAATGTAAATAGCTTTGTAATGACATAGTAACATGTGTGTGTATATATATATATACATATATATACATACATATATATATACACATAAACATGTATATGTATATATATATACACATATATATGTATATATACATATATATATATATAAACTTTTAAAAAAATCATGAAGGACTCATGGCTTTTCAGAGTCAACATGTAGATCAACAACTATGGATCTACAGCTGTTCTTTGGATATGCAAATTGTCACAGCTGGCTGGCTCCTTTGTCCTTTCAGCAGCAGCCCAGAATTTTTGGAAGCATCCTGGTTTTCTGGGAATAGAAAGATGTCTCAGGTCATTCTGATGTTCTCTGACACAGCATCTTTGAATGTGCCCTGGCCACTGCTAATGAAAAATACTAGTGAGATCAGTATTTGGGTGCTGAGAGCACATTCAGGGTGCACAAGCAGATGGTGATGTGGTGGCATTCTACAGCCACTGAAGAGAAAGGAGGAGAAGATGTCGTTTCCTAGGTCATCATTAGATTCACAGTGAGATTGCTCATACAGTGCTAATGTTACTGTATCATTTTCCTTTATACAATTTTAAATGGATTATTTTCTACAATGCGATTTGTAACACTTAAACTGTTATGATCCCCACCTCTGATTTTATCGCTGTAGGCCTTAAGGCCTGTTATTTTGAGGTTACTTGTAGATACCCTTTGTCAAAACCTGTTTTCCAGAAAGCATCTTATGAAATTATGTCCCTAAATTATTGTTTTCATGTCAGTACGTATGTGTCATACTGCTATTGGATACAATTATAAAATTGACACAAATATATTGTTATGAAAATTGGCTATATCTTATGGCACTAAAAGCCGTTTCATGTCAACACATTTATCGACACAAATTCATGTCAACACATTTATCGACACAAATTCATTCAGGTGCTAGTCTCAGATGGCCAACTGCCACCAGTTGGCCAGCCAGGAGGCTGTTGTCCTCTAGGAACTAGCATTGAAGCCGGATGCCATTAATTATATACTTTTGAGTGATTTATATTTAATGCCACAAATGCTTCTCCACTAACTGAAGGTGTTTTGAAATACTACTGGCAAATAGAGAGAGTAAAGAGGTTTGCTGATTGAAAATGTGAAGCCACATAGCGAGGCTGTGGAGGAACTGGCTATGGACTCGTCTCTGGATCCATTTACAAACCTGGACTCCCCGTGGAAGGGACCATCTCTTGGTCATTCCCGTCTGTCTGCAGCCAGGACAGTTTGCAGTAATGATAGGCACTCAGTTAACTCTTCTTTGAATGATGAATGGGTGGGAGGAAGAACATGCCATGGGAATAATGCAGAAAATCATAGCTTTCCAAATAATTAACTTGGAAACATCACCCAGAGTCTACAATTTTTCCTTTTAATTTGACTTCAATATTCTGAGGTAATTGGGTTTTGAGATAAATTTGAAATTGCTTCGTTTCCAAAATTCATTTGGTCACAACATCCAGGAGCAGTCCATCTGCTAATCAATAAATAACATTTAGATGCTGCTGCAAGAAAGGCAAGCCAGCACAAAACCGATATTGTCAGCAACCCTGAACAACTCTAATTTCCTGACAGAAATCGATTAGCAGCAAAATAGTGATTATTGTAAATATTTATAGTTTCTAAAAGGAAAAGCTCATCCATGCAGCTTTTGGAGCAGTTTGCATCCAAAGAAAAGGTTTGGATGGGCCCCACCTTGCCATCTCTGGTGGCGTAGACACGGTGGCTATGCAGTAGCAACTCTATGGTTGCCTTGGAATGGGCTCTTTTGGAGGAGTGGTGGGCAGTTTGGGTGCATCCCCGATGGTGATGTGATTAAAAAAATGCTGCCCAAGGAGAGGTGAGTACCGCACCCGGCTCTTTGCTGGCTGGCTGTGTGATTTCAGAAAGCCATTTGACCTCTCTGGACATTCCTTTTTCTTATCTGGAAAAGAACAATAATCCTATCGGTCCAACTTAACCGCTCAGATTGTGAGGATGACATATGAAGGCATGGGAGGAAATACCTGTGAACATATGTTTGATGTACTGGGCAAATTTGGGGCCTGAAGTGGTTCCTTGTTTCCCAAGATCGGGATTAAGGATCAGGCAAAACACTCTGAGAAATCAGATGAGTCATGCTAAAACTCAAAGCCCATGGGAGTTTTTCTACGAAAAACTAAGTGACAGAGGCGAATGTGGTCAGTCAGTAACATGCAGTGGGTGCTGGGAAAACAAGGATGAAAAGAGCGGCAAGAACTCTGCCCTCATGGTCTAGTGGGGGAGAGGCTGTGCCAACAGAGAAATGGGGAACTGAGTAAGGGACCTACTGCCCACAACTGTGGGAACACAGGGCTCAAGCTTCAGTGCTGCCCAAGGAGAATTTCATCATGCCGGGCAGCAACCCGGGGTTATTCCAGGAAAAGACTGAACAGGCAAAAACTAGCCTTTCAGGGGAACCATAAAAACAAATCAGTGTTTCCCAAACTTCAGTCACTTGAGGTCTGCTCTTACATTTTTTGGGGGGGGGGGGGGGGGGGGGGAGGAGAGGGCACCGTTTCAGTTGGCTAATTTAATGAGCAAATGTAACCTGCATTTAAAAAGAAAACGTTGTATGACTACCATAAGTGAAAAAAACAAAAAAACCCGCTACCCTTTGTTATAGAAAATAGCCTTTAAAGACATAGGCAGTCATTCATAAGCGGACCCTGAACATTTACTAAAATACTACAAGAAAGGGATTGACTTGTGGGGGTGGGTGGGGGGAATTGGCAGTAGTGAGACTCCGCCAGGGAGGGAGGGCCACACCTCATCCACAAGGGTTCCTGCATAATGCACATTTGTATACCTTGTCCTGAAGTGCACCCCACATCTTTAAAATTAAACATTAAAAAAAGGGAGGGGGGATTGACAACAAAAAATAAACACCGGAAGCACAAACTCATTGATTCATTCCAAAAATAACTGTCAGGCTCAGTTCCAGTTTCTGGGGCTAAGGGGGTGACCAAGGCGGGCAAAGTTAAGCGTCCGAGACAAGTTAATGTCACACGGGAACACGCACTGGGAGGAACCCATCAAGCGATGAGGATGGTCCCTTTAGATGGACTGGGGGGGGGGGGCTTGAGGGAGATAAAGCGCGGGTCCTTAACATCAAACTCGGCAACAGGCTCCATTTTTCCCAGACACGGCTGCCGCTGAAGGCTGAGCCCGAGGCAGGACAAAAAGCCAAGAGTCAGAAGGCTGCTCGCACCCAGTTGAGACTTTTTACGGGACCCAAAGAGCCGAGCCCGCAGCCGAAGGCAGCACCTTCTCACGTCCGCCGCTCTCGGGGCAGCTCCAGCCCAGCTGGGTCCCCATCCTGCTCTCGGGGAAACCCGGCGCCCTCTGAGCGGGATGCAGGCCGCCGCCGCCGCCAAGGACAAATTCGTAAACGGAGGCCGAGGAAAGTGAACTCCCAGCCCCAAGTTAGTTAGCGAAAGGTAGAACGGGGCCACGAACCCCGAGCTCTCCTCCCACGTGCAGCCAGGCGGCCCCCATCCTGCGGGTCTCAGGGTGGGCGGGCAGATGCGGCCCACAGCCGGGAAGACTCCTAATCCGGAGATCCGCCCTCCGGGCCTCCCGAGAGTCCATTCCTGGGCGTGGCTCAAAACGCGGAGGGGGGGGGTCGAATCCGCGGAGCAGGAGAAGAAGCCCGGCCTCCAGCCGCGAGCATGCGCGTTAGCCCGACTCCGCTGGGCCGCGCTCGGCGCCGGGGGCGGGTCACCCGAGGCGGACGTCCGCTACGCAGGCGTCTGCGCCCGGTGGGGAGGAGGGCGAAGACTCCATCCGCCATGTTGGATGCCGCAGATTCGCCATAACCTCGCCGGCTCTTTTCTTAAAAAAATAAAAATAACAGCGAAGCGTCAGCGGGGCGCCTAGCTTTCTCGGTCGGCGAGGGGAGGGCCCCGGAAGAGCTCGAGGCTTTTTTTTTCTTCCGCGGTGGGGGCGTTGCCATGGAGACGCGGGCGGCAGGTAAGCC
>NW_007256174.1:298505-309173 GCF_000164805.1 Carlito syrichta | reverse complement strand
AACGTCGCGGCGTTCTGAGGCTCACGTTCAGTCGCCGGCGGTATCCCGCCGCATACAAGAAAAGCCAAGAGAGAGCTAGCGGGCCAGCCGGCGCCCGCGGTTTCCGGGGCAACGAGAAGCGGCGGGGAGGGCGCCAGCGAATGGGCGCTGGAGACCCAGTGGGCGGGAGGTTCGAATCCCGGCGCTGCCGACTCTTTGGCTGCGGCCTCCTTGCCGGGCCTCAGGTTCCTCCCCCGTGAAAGGGGTACCTCCCTGCTAGAAGCGGCTTCTCCGCTGGCTGGACCCGATTGGGTGACGATCCGTGCCCTTAACCCCGGGTGCAAGTCATTTCACCTTGAACTTGGGATCCTTTGCCTGCAAGGAACTCCAGCTTTCACGCTTGGGCACTGGCTTCGCATGCTCTGCGGCTCGGCTGTCTTGACAGCTCTAATTTGTAGGCCGTTTGCTTCCGAGGAACAAGTTTAGAGAGGTCAACGTACAGTGTGACCATGGAAGAGCTTTCAAACTCGACTTTCTCCAGCTGGGGATCAAATCCACACTCCTCTGTGCTTGCCTGGCTTGGACCTCCGTCCCCTAGCAGAGTGCTGGGCTCGTAGAAGTGTTCAGTGTATGCTTTTGGCGTTAAAAAATGAATGAGTTAACTCACCGCGCCTGCCCCTGCCAGTCTGGTGTCCAGGCTGCAGCCCAAGTGACCTTTGAGTGATGCAGACATCCTGTCCCTGGGGCGTGTCCTCCACAACCGTCCCTGTCCAGCTGTGTCTTCCGAGCCTCCCAGTCCATCTGCTGGAGCATCTATAGCGAGTGACCCATGCCGAAGGATGGAGAGAGCCTGTCACTCTCCAAGCCCCTAGGGGCACCTTTTCTGACTTGTCATCCACAGGACAGCTCCACACGAGGCCTCCTGCACGCCAGGCAGGGGACAGAGCACTGCCATCCATGTTCCTGCCCTCACCTGCTGTGGGACGTGGGAATGTGTCGAGGAAAGACCTAGGGGCCCAGGGTCCCCGTGGTGGGTCAGGAGACCTGAACTACGCCAGGCTGCTTTCTGCTGTCAACCCAAATTGAGTGCCACGGAGACCGACTCTCCAAAACAAATACAGGCTGGGCATCCTGAATTCAAAAACCCAAACGTCTGAAATGCTGCAACATGGGAAACTGTTTTGAGCACTGACGTGATGCTGCAAGTAGAAAATTTCACACCCGACCTCGTGTCGGGGCGCAGTCAAAATGCAGGTGCACCGTGGTGAAAATCACGATGTTAACCCTGCGAAATGAATGCAGCCTCAAAAGCAGATTAAAAGCCAGTAGTTGTTTGTTGTTGCTGTTTACCAGCTGATCCAGGTGTTCGGGCGATGCTACCGAGCTGCTTAGGCACCCTAAACACCTTATGTTTTTCACTGTATTAATGGTATATTTTTACAGTTGAGTACTTTTGTGTAAGTGTAAGACAATGCGTGCTTATTGGTAGCATATAAATTCAGAGTCAGGTTTGACAACCACAGATTGTCTACATGGGTTGCTGAGATAGTGTCACTTTTGTTTTCTGATGGTTCATTGTACCCAAACTTTATTTCATGCACAGAATTATTAAAAAAGTAAAGCTTCCTTCAGGCTATGTGTATAAGGTGTATATCAACCATGAGTGAATTTCATGTGTTGTCTTGGGTTCCATCCCCAAGATAGCCCATTTTATAGATATGCAAATATTCTAAAAGCCCCCAAATCTGAAACTTGAAACACTTTTCTGGTCCCAAGCATTTCGGATAAGGGAGACTCAAACTCATTTATTCGGGAAGGGCAGGAGATTGCAATCTGAGATGCATGTGGTGAGGTATCACAGGCACATCCAAGGAGGCTGAGGTGAGGAGAAACTTAGAGAACAGGAGGGGTGGTCCACACAAGCTGTTTTGAAAAAAAGACCACTGGTTTTTAGGGGCCTCTTGTGGGAGTTGGCATTATTTCGCCGGTGCAGACACATGTCAGGCCAAGTGGCCTGGGCAAGCGGCCTATCTGGAATCCTGTGGTTCTGAGGAATTCTTGCATAGCTTCTGTCATAGGCATGCATGTGTGAGGGCCCTTCTTCATGGCTCTGGCTCCATCTTGTTAGGTTTGACATTCGTGACGGCATTTTGACACACTGATTTGGTGCTTCCTTCTCCCATGTGGCTGCTTATACCAAGAACGAACTGCCCACCTGTCCTCCATTGGAATTTACCTAACAGTGTTTAAAAAGAACCCTGGACATATGTTGTAGTTTCTTTCAACTTCCAGATGTCACAAATGAGCAAGATCATGGTCCTACAAATCTTTGACTGTGAACTCGCGGCCAGCTGCTTTCTCAAGAGAGTTTCCTGTTTTGGTTGTCAGGCTAGTTTAGAAGAGGTGGCACCATCACTGGTAAGGAGATGGCGTCACGCATGGTCCATCAGGCACAGCTTTCAGGTGGTTCACCAGCAGAGGTGCTCACTGCTGGAGGCAGAGCTCTGGTACCAATGACCTCCCCACTCAGCTGGCTTCCCATTTGCCTCTGGTGAAATGGTTCCTGTTTCTTTTCTCCTCAAACCTTATAATTTACATAACCACCTTTCAAAGATAGCTGTCCTGAAGTAGAATTAAGTTGCTGCCTAGGGCAAGGACAGTCAAGAATCAGATATATTAAAAAGACTCTCCTTAATTGCATTTCCTTTTATAGATGGTTTCATGCAGGCAGCCTCTGAAAACCTCTGCGCCAAGATGGGCTGATTTAATTATGTAGAAGGAATTTAGCCTAGAGTTAAGTTTTCCCTCTCCTCTCAGCTGTTTACCCTGTTAAACTTTCACTGTCTTTGAAGTTTCTCAAGGTCAGGGGTCAACATTAAGGGCTGGAGCAGTTAGGAGCATGGAGAGAACACATGCTCTGGGTGCCCAGATCTGCTTCTCACCAGATTCCTGAGCTCAGGGAAGTCACGTAGTCCTTGGGTCCCCAGTCCCTGCATCAGCAAAAAGAGGCAAGATACTGTCCCTGCACTGTGGATAGTACTGGCACTCAGGAAGTGGGACTTGCCTCTTCCCTGCCCAGAACCAGTCTCTCCAGCGTACAGTCAAAGATGTTGTCTTCCGCTTGCTTCTTGGAAGCATTAGTGGATGCAAAAGTGGGGTAGCAATTTTTTAAAAAAGAAAATAATAATCTGGGAGTGAAGCAAAATAGACATTTTAGACATCTATTACAAATTTGAAGTTGCTTCCTTTTTTTTTTCCCTCAAGGAACATAAAGTATATGGATAATTGAGTTTGCTTATAAAAAGATAATGGTTGGCATATTAATATAAAAACAGGGACTTAAAATTGGATAACATAATTTTCTTTTTTTAATTTTTAAATTATAGTTTAAATTATAGTTGTAGCTATTTATGGGATACAAAGCGATGTTATGATTTATGAATGTAGCGTGGAATAATGAAATCAAGCTAATTAACAAATCCATCACCCCAAATACATATCATATTTTTGTGGTGAAAACATTCGAAATTTACTCTTAATGGGTTTGAAATGTCCAATACATTGTTATTTACTGTATTCTTCATGCTATGCAATAATATCTCAAAGAAAAAAAAGGCCCTTTTCCTTTTGTCTAATTAAGACTTTGAACCTCCCCACCTCTGATAACCACCTTCCTACACCCTGCTTGTTTGAGTTCCATTGTTTTAGATTCCACGAGAAAGGGAGAACACGCAGTATTTGTCCTTCTGTGCCTGACTTGTTTCACTGAGTATGTTCGCCAGTTCCGTCCATGTTGTTGCAAATGACAGCATTTCTTCCTTTTTAACGGCTGAATAATATTCCATTGTGTATATATACACAGTTTTAAAATCCATCTGTCTGTTGGACACCTAGGTTGATTTCACCTAGGTTGATTTCATAACTTTGCTGTTGTGAACAGCGCTGCAATGCACGTGGGAGTGCTGCTGTCTCTTCAGCGTGCTGACTTGAAATCTTTTGGGTTCCTTTGCTTCATGTGATAGATGGAGCTGCAGAGTTTTGGACTGCACCACACAGTCTGGGCTCAGGCAGGATGGGTGGGGAAGGGACCTGGTCTCTGAGGGTGCTGGTGTGAGCTGCTGGCTATCTGGGTGTGAAGCAGGCAGCACCCTGTAGTGGGCAGTGGGGATGGGAGGACTGGCTCAGCCTTGGGGCCTGAAGCCAAGGAGCAGGGAGAAAGTGGGGCGTCCTGGCATCTTTGGCCCCAAGGCTCCGTGTAAGGCCCTAACTGGCTTCCTTCCTAGTGTTGGAATTCTCCTCTGTCTGCCAACTGGCCTCTTCTTCAGAGCTGCCACCTTTTCTCTGCCTCTTAGGGTTATTATTATTATTATTTTTAACGACCAAGCTGGTTCTCTGCTCATCCAGATGTTTGTGTCAAACTTTGTGCCATTGGCTAGGAATAAAAAGTCCAACGGGACACGTTTCCTTGTGTGGATTTCCCTCAGCTCTAGAGTTGAAAAACTGATTCCTTTCGGAAAGGGAACTAGGAACTAGGAAGGAAATAGCCTGAGTATTGAGGGCTTCAGAGTGGTGTGCCTAGCCCAGCCCCGGAGGGATCTGGGGGCTTCCTGAAGAACGGGGTGACACATCCACAGGTGTGTTCTGGGTGACCAGGTGAGTGCTGAGAGTGGGGTAGGGACATGGGGTGCTGGAGGTCTGTGATCCCTGCTCCTCACCAAAAGCAAAAGTTTGCTGTCACAATAGATTCATTTTGCCTTTTGTGGAACATCATATAGTTTTTTTTTTTTTTGGCTTCTATTCAGCATGAAGTTTCTGACGTTCTGTAGTTTGTTTTTATTCTGTAGTTTGTTTTTATTGCTTAATAGTATTCGGTTGTATGGCTACTACCACAGTCTATTTCCAGGTTTTGGTTATTATGGAATGTTCTTGTACAAGCCTTTTTATGGACATATATTTTCATTTTTTTTGGGTAAATACATACCTAGTAATAAAATTATTGGGTTGTAGGGTAGAGTGGTTAACTTTTAAAGAAACTTCCAAATAGCTTTCCAGAGTAGTTGTTTCATTTTACACATTCCCATAATCAGTGTCAGAGAATGCCACTGCTCTGTGTCCTTGCCGACACTTGGTATTGTCAGTCTTTTCCCTTTGCCTAGTCTAGACAGTGTACAATGGTGTCCCCTTTAATTTGTGTTTTCCCAGTGACCAGTGATGTAAACACGTTTTCTCATGCTGATTGGCTCCTTGAATATCATCTTTAGAGAAATGTCTCATCAAGTCTTTTGCCCATTTTAATAAATTGGGTTTTTGTCTTTTTTTATTGCTTCATGTATTTTGGAAGCAGGCTCTTTTTTCCCCCATATATTTTGGATACAAGTTCTTTGTTATATGTATGTGTTGTGAATGTTTTCTCTTAGTCTCTGCTCATCTATTTATTTTCTTAATATTATCTTTTGACAAACAGAAGTTTATAATTTTATTGGAGCTTGGTTTACTGTTATTTTTGCATTTACAGGTAATACTTTTTGTATCTTCTCTTAAGAAATGTTTTCCTACTTTAAGGCCACAGAGATATTATTCTAGGTTTTTTTTTTTTTTTTTAAAGCTTTATATTTCTTGCATTTAGGCTGAGGCCTTTTATTTATCTTGAGTTAGTTTGTGTATGGAGTGAAGTAAGGATTGAATTTTTTTTTCCCCTCCATGTGATACCTAGTTTTTTCCTGCCTTGTTTGTTAGAAGAGCCTTTCCTTTCTCTGTTGAAAACTTTGCTCTCTTGTTGAAAACTATAGTATGTTGTCAGTTTCTGAACTTTCTGGTCTGTTCCATTGATCTGTTTGTTTATTCTTCATGATACCACATTGTCCTGATTACTACAGCTTTATGTACTTTTTGAAGTTTTAAAGACTATATAGGAGGATATTTGTTATAGGGGAAAAAATGTTGGCGGGAGACCTTCCTTAGGGGCTGTCATAGTGCAGTCCAGACTGTGGGGACAGAGGAGGGACAGATTTAGAGAAACAGTTCAGAGAGAAAACCTCTGGGACTGGCGATTAATTGGATTTTTCATTAAGAGACTAGCAAACATCCCATCTGTGTTTGTTTTTAGGGAAAGAGGAATGAACATCACAGACTCAGGGACTCCAGGCTTTGTACATGCAGCCCTGGTCTGTAATTTTCAATTTCCTCCTGTGGTGGCGGAGAGAAGTACTTTTTGAATTCTCCCCATTTTAATTTCTGTGTTGGGCCGGGGGCTTGTGTAACCCCTGCCAATCTTCTGGAAGCACCTTGAGAAGATCCTTCTTGGGGACTGAGGCTCTTCTCCTTTGAGGAAGCCCCCGGGGTAGAATGTCATGTGCAGCCCCAGGAGGGCCAGGTGGCTGTATGGTTGGGAGCATTCCGGGCTCTGGGGCTCAGTCCTGACCAGGCTCGGGTAATGCAGGAACAGGATACTAGGAGAACTCAGAATGGGACGAGGTCCTGGTCTTGCTCTGGGAGTGTAACAGCTCTGGGACCTTGGCAAGTCTCTTGAGCTTCCATCATCTCCTATAAAATGAAGGTTTCTGCAGACCCAGTCAGCAGCAAAGTTTCCATAGGGAGGTCTGGTATGTATCTGGCACACAGCATTCCTCCCTCTCCTTCTCTTCTCCCTCTTCCTATTCCATTCTTCCTCTGTCAAGCCTCACCTTCTTCCCCTGAATGTCTTGTACTTTTTATAGTCTATGAAAATTAAATGAATGAAAGGGATTTGTAATCATAAATAATAGTGCATGATACAATGGCCTGATCTTTTATTAAATAATGCAGTTTCGGGATAATAGGGTGGGACCTGGTAATACTAATTGTCATTTTTGTAGACCTGCAGTGAGATCCATCACACCTGTTCTTTAGTCTTCACAAAGGCTCTGCAAGGTGGGCTTATTATCTCTGCTTTGCAGGTGAGGAAGCAGCAGCTCAGACTGGTCCCTCTGGCTGCAGAGTCACTGAGCTGCCTCTCAGGTAGGGGCTTGGTCACTCAGGGTTTGGACCTGGTGAGGCCCACATTGGGCCTGGTTCCTTCTAGACTCCCTATTAGGACTTTGCCTAGTTCTAGAATTCGGGGCCTGAGTCAGGATGCAGGTGAAGTTCAGGTACCTGCCCTTGGGGCCTGGAGAGACCCGAGCAGCCAGAGATAAGAGAAGCCTTGTCTGGTTGCTGTCCAGCTCCACTCAAGCTCTGCCTGTTGCTACTGGCCATCCACGCCGTTGATTTGGTCACAAACGTCTATCAGATGCCTGCTGTATGTGAGACCCTCCTGGGCTGGGTGCAACGGCTGAGGGATTAGCCTTTAGGCATCTCCATGGCACATGCAATCTATGGGAATGGTCCCCAGGAGTCAGGCATTGAGGGCACCCTGAGAGGCCTGTGTTCAAAGAACTCATAATCTATAAGGCAGACAAGATCCATTAAAACATGGGCAGAAGGTTTGAGAGATACTTAACGGAAGAACATATGAAAGTGACCAATAAGATGAAAAGATACTTGACATCACTACTAGGGAAATACAAATTAAAACCAGGAGATACTAATACACACCTATTATAATGGCAAAAAGTAAAAAAGACTGGCAAACCCAAGTGTTGGTAAGAATGAGAAGCAGCTGGCACTCATACACCAGCAGTGGGAATACAAAATGGACACTAGTTTGGTGTCTTCTTATAGTGTTAAGCATATACTTACCATACAACTCAGCAATCCCACTCCTAGGCATTTCCCCAAGAGAGTTGAAAACGACGTCCAGGTGAAGATGCATGTGCATGTGCTCATAGCAGCTTTGTTTGTAATACTTCTTAGTCTTTCTATTGCTTAGAATACCCGAAGCTGGGTAATTTATAAGAAAAGGCATTTATTTCACATAGTTCTGGAGGCTGAGGAGTCCAAGCTCAAGGGGCTACATCTGGTTAGAGCCTTCTTGCTGGTGGGGACTCTCTGGGGAGTCCCACAGCAGCACAGGGTATCACATGGTGGGTGACTGGGAGTGCCAGCGTGCTATGCTAAGGTCTCTCTTCTTCTTCTTTGAAAGCCTCAGGTTCCACTTTTGTGATAGCCCATTGATGATCTATTACCCCTGTTATCCATTAATCCATGAATGGATGAATCCATTCATGAGGGCAAAGCTCTCATGCTCTAGATACCTCTTAAAGGCTCTGCCTTTCAACACCATCACGTTAGAGATGAAGCTTCAACATGAGTTTTTGGAGAGGACATTGAAACTATAGCAAGCCCAAACCGGCACCCATTCAACTGCTCATCAGCTGGTGAATAGCTAAACAAATTGGGGCATATCCTTGCAATGGACTATGACTCAGCAATGGGAAGGAGTGACCACGTGCTGCAGGCAGCAACACGGACTGATCTCAAGGGCGTGTTAAGTGGAAGAAGCCAGATACCAAAGATACATACCGTGAGCTAAGAGACCGAAAACTCTGTGCATGGTAGGTTGGGATGTAAAACGGTGCAGCTGCTGTGGAAAACCGTATGGCAATTCCTCAAAAAATTAAAAATAGAATTACCATATGATCTAGCAGTTTTACGTCTTGGAATATACCCAAAAGAATGGAAGGCAGGTTTCAAAGAGATATTTGTGCACTCATGTTCACGGCAGGATTATTCATAGTAACTGAAGTGTGGAAACAACCCAAGTGCCCGTTGATGAATGAATGGATAAGCACCATGGGATATATACACATCACAGAATATGATTCAGCCTTAAAAAGCAAGGACGTTCTGGCACATGTTGCAACATGGATGGGCCTTGAGGGCATGATGCTAAGTAAAATAAGCCAGTCCGAAAGACGGACACCATATGATCACACTGACAGTAGTTACCTAGAATAGATCCATAGAGGTAGAAAGCGGGCTGGTGGTTGTCAGGTGCTGGACTGGGGGGTGGGGAGCTCGTGTTTCATGGACACAGTTTCAGTTTTACAAGATCAAAAGGTTCTGGAGATGGACGGTGGAGTTGTGAACGTAGCTGGTGCCTCGGAACCATATCCTAAAATGGTTACGGTTGCAAATGTGTATTTGACCACAATTAAAAAGAAAGACCATGTTCTGTATGCGTGGATTTATTAGACCTTCTAGAAGAGGCAGAATTATAGAGCCTAAAAACAACCAGTGGTTGGCAGGAGCTGGCGGGGTGGGACTGATGAACCACAGAGGCACCCAGAGCTTGTGGGAAGCTGAGAGTGTTCTGTGTCTTGACTGTGGTGATGGCAGCATGACCCTGTCCCTCTGTTTGAACTCAGTCCATTGTACATGGGCCCCTGGGCAGTGCTAGAAGTTTATACAAGGCTTGTAGAGTTGGGGGAGAGTGACGTGGTCACTGCTGGTCACTGCTGCCTGAGCTAGGCAGGGGGCTCAGGAAAGTTCTCAGGGTGACGTTGAACAGAGTGAGCAGGCCTAGAGGACAGAGCACAGGAAACTCAGGGAGGCAGAAGGAGTCCAACAAGGTGAGCAGCCTCTGCCCATCTACTGTTCACTGGACTGGCCAGAGCCCTCTGGAGTGGCACAGTCACGGTTCAACAGTGAACTTCCAGGTCCTCATGCCTTCCTTGTACAGGGGTCAGGCCCAAGCCACTGAGCCCCCCTGGGGGAGGGGTGGTGGTAGTGGTGGTGGTGGTGAGTGTGCTCAGCTTGCCCCTGTCCTGCCTGGAGCTGCCAGCACCCCAGCTGACCCCTGGAGCAACTTCCTGCCTGCCCGACCCTGCTGGAGTCCCGGGTCACTGCTCCTAGCAATGTAGGCCTTGGGAAGTAGCACCAGCTTTGGAGTCTCAGAGACCTAGCTTTGCATTTGGACCCTACCACATGACATTCTTGTGACTTCTTTAAGCCTCAGTTTCCATTTCTGTAAAATTGGAGCTAACCACATCTTCCTCTCAGGATTTTCACCTCAGAACCCTTCCCTGAGCACCAGCTGAGCAAGCGCATGTTTAACTTAGGCACTTGAGACCCCATCAGGGCAGCCTATGGCTTTTCAGTCTGTTGTGGAATATCACTGCTGAGAAGGCCCAGGCATGCTGCTGTCCCCAGCTCCGCTGTATTTGGCTGTGGGGTCCCAGACGAGTCCGTGTGCTACTTAGCCCTCCACAGGTGTGTGCCAGCCTTCCACCCAAGCCCAGGCTCCTGCCCTGGGCCTCGGCAGCTCCTGCCCTGCCGTGGTGGCACAGTTTGTCCATCCCGATGGCATGACTCTTTCAGCACTCACTTTCTTATATACCAGCGAGGTTATCTACAGTCATAGCTTCTACTATGTCCCAGCACTGTGTGAGGTGGCCTCCAGCCATTGGACTCTGCCAGCATAACTGCGGTTCTCTGATGTTGGGATAGTATCTTTACAGACAAAGAAACTGAGGGTTAGAGAGGTTGAGTCACATGCTGGTAGTGGTCAAGCCAGGATTTGAGCTTTGGGCTGTCCAATCCCAAACCAAACCATGTTCTTTTTCAGGATACTGAGTGGATCCTGCCACATTTCTTGAACACTTGGAGTTTCTGCACTTCTACTTCATTTAATTCTCACGGAAACCTAGGGAGGCAGGTGCTGTCATTGCCATTGTATGGAACAGGAAACTAGGGCTCACGGGGGTGGAGTCTTGGCTCAGAGTGCCCTGGGGTGGAGCCAGACTCACACTGGGGGGGGGGTGTGGGGAGTGG
>NW_007256174.1:291457-298480 GCF_000164805.1 Carlito syrichta | reverse complement strand
ATGGGGGGAGTGGGGGGGTGGTATAGCCCCAAAGCCTCAGGCCTTTATGTCTGCAGGTCTTTATGTTAGCATCTTTGCATCTCCACTTTTGTGATACAGTGCAGTGGCACACCCCAGCGTTGACCTGCTGGACTCTGGCGATCCTTCCGCCTCAGCCTTCCAAGTAGCCAGAACTATAGGGATGTGCTACCACCCTGGCTAATTTTTGATTTATTGTAGAGACAAGGTCTCACCAGGTTGCCCGGGCTGGTCTCAAACCCGCGGGCTCAGGCAATCCACATGCTTCGGCCTCCCAAAGTGCTGGGATTATAGGCTGAGCCACTGAGCCCAGCCTATTTTGGGGTTTTTAACTCTTAACTAGAGTTTGCTGTTTGCCCTTGTAGTGGGTTGACCCACACTCAGAGTGCAGATCCTGGCTTTTATCCTTCATTCCTTATGGAGAGCCTACAAGGTAGGGGTGGGGGCAATGGTTAAGATCACTGGACTCTAGGGAAAGGTTGTGGGTACATGGGCATACAGTTGCAGACCGATGAGACACCCTCAACACCAGGCTTTGATTCTGTGTTTATTTTCTTAATGTCTGGCTCACTCTTCCTTTCCCTTCTTCTTTCTCTTGTTCTCAATTTTTAGAAGAAAACAAATTCATTAGGAAAAACATTTTCCTTTTAATATTCGAGTTGTTGTTCTCTAATTGGAAAACCATGCAAGTAATGCCCACAAGAGGGACACAGAGTTTTGGTGGTGACAACTGAGCGGCAGGGATGGATAGACATCAGGTAGATGGGAAAATCGATGGAGTTTGATGACTGCTTCTTGACTCCTTAAGTCAAAGGTAAGGGTGGCCAGGAGGGGGCTGTGCCCTTAGATCCTTGGCGACTCCCAGGAGGCTGGTTCTATTAGGTGGAGGAGGGTTCTCTTTGGGACACAGTGGGTTTGATCCATGGCTTAGTTGACCTTTGGAGGCTCCCATTAGAGGGACTCAGGGAACAGGGGCTCAGGGCAGGAGTGATTTGGGTGGAGCTTGATGTTTGGAATTCTTGGATGCAAGGAACATAGCTGTGAATAGGGCATTCTTTGTTATTGCTATTATTTTTTTAGTTGAGTATTCCTTGGCACCCCTGGAGCAGGGGTCCTCAACCTTTTTGGCATCAGGGACTGGTTTCGTGGAAGACAATTTTTCCATGGATGGGGTTGGGGTGGTGGAAATGAGCAGTCAAAGCTCGTTGCTAATGTTAACTCTATTTGCAGCTGCTCCCCAGCGCTAGCATCACCGCCTCAGCTCCGCCTTGGATCATCAGGCATTAGATTCTCATAAGGAGCCCTCAACCTAGTCCTTTGCATGCTCAGTTCACAGTAGGGTTTGCACTCCTGTGAGAATCTAAGGCCGCTGCTGATCTGACAGGAGGCAGAGCTCAGGCGGTAATGTGAGTCATGGGGAGTGACTGTAAATATGGATGAAGCTTGGTCCCGTCGCCCACCACTCACCTCCTTCTTTGTGGCCTGGTTTCTAACAGACCATGGACCGGTACCAGTCTGGTGTTGGGAACCCCTGCACGAGAATGAGCATTCTGCAGTCCTGCTCTCTCTGGCCCTGCGGTTGTCTCTCCTGGGGTGCTCTCTCCCTCTCTTCCACCTTCTTTGTGCCTTTTCTTCTGCTGCTTGCTGTTAGTGCTGTCCTTCTCCCTGTAGGTTCCTGACCAGCCCTGGGTGGCTTTCTTATCCCTGTGTTCCTGAATTGCGCTGGGTATGCGGCTGATCAGGTAAGAGGGATTACGTGACATGAGGGTCTGTTGCTCCACGCTGGGCGTGTTAAATATTGTTGGATACATTTCCTGTCCGGGGAGACCTTAGAATCTCGTGCCCAAGAGAGATATATGGCATTCAGCATTACCCAAACTCACTGAGTCATGAGTTGCTTCTTTGGTCTTCTAGCACCCGGAGCGGGCTTGGGGAGGTGTCAGCACGCCCTTGTTGGACAGGGTTTGCTGCATCAGGCCACACCTCCCGTGGTTTGCTGGTCGGGGAGTGGATTGCTGCCCTCCGACATGAGCTCACCCTGGGCCAATCAGGACCTTCCGATGCTCCGGGTTCACCCGCTATCCCTCCTGGGCGGGGCACAGTTTCCTTGAGAAGGATGGGAAGGTGTAGACGGGGAGGGGGTGGCCTCCACTTGCACGGTGGGGAGGGGAGGAGGCACTCCCACCCATCCTTTCGGCTCTGCTCTAAGTCGAGGAGCCAAGGCCGTGGGACTGCGGTCCTGCTTATTCTTATTTATTTACTTTTTGGAACTTAAAAGTATAACTTGGAAAGTAACTTTCCCTTTCTGCCCGATTGTCCGCTGAGACCTCTCTGGGGTCTGTTGGTTCCCTGGTTGCCCGGCGGGTGTCTGGGCCGCGCTCGCCTTCTCCCCACACTGGCCTTCCCCTCTGGCCGCAGGAGCCAGACTGGGCTTGGAGAAGCGCCTTTGCGCAGTGGGCTGGAGCAGAAGAGCTTCAGGGCTGGGGAGCTTTGGAGAGCCCTTCCAAGAGCAGCTCCTGTCTTTCAGAGACACGCCCATGGGGGTGAAGGTGTTTGCTCAAGATCACGCAGCCAGGGGCCAGCTGGAAACGGAAGCCGAGTCTCATGCATGCCGGAATATCGTCTTGAAGGCCTTCCCGTGCCAGAGTGTGTGCCAAGTGCGGGCTCGCCACGGGGAGCTGCAGGGGTAGGGCCGTATGTGGCCCTGCAATTAGGGACTCCTCCATGGCTGCCGGCTGGGGCTGTACCTGTCAGGGAAGCCTGGAAGCCGTCAGGCCCAGCCTCCTCTGCCCCACCACCTTCTAACTGCTTAGGTCCCCCTGAAACCGTGAAGCCTGTTAGTTTGTAGCGTGACTGTCCCACTGATTTTGTGTCTTGTGGCCTGCTATGGGCATGAGACTCCTCTCCTTCTCAAGCTACTTCATTCTCCGGTATGTTTTTAGTGTGAACATGTCTTTGGAGGACTTATTTTCTGACTTTTTTCTTTCTTTTTTTTAAGTCAGAATCTCACTCTGTTGCCCAGGCTGGAGTGCAGTGGCACACTCACGGCCACCCCAGCCTCGACCTACTGGGCTCATGCAATCCTTCCACCTCAGCCTTTCAAGTAGCTGGAACTACAGAAGCGTGGCTAATTTTGGATCCATTGTAGAGAGGAGATCTCAACCCAAGTTGCCCAGGCTGGCCTGGAATCCCTGGGCTCAGGCAGTCCTCTTGCCTCCACCTCCCAAAGTGCTGTGATTACAGGTGTGACCCACTGCTCCAACTTTTTTTTTCTAAGCCTTAGACATAATGGGGAACATATAGGGAATTCTAGTTATCGTAATAACTGTAATAATAAACTCCCCCCCCTTTTTAATACTCCACATGTCTTCTAGGGAGAGAGGGTTTGATGACATGGAATCCTGTTATTCTTTGAGCATCTTGTTTTGAAGATTCAAATGGGTAGGGGCTGCAGGAGCTTGGGAGAGCTGAAGTTTCTGGAAATAAAAGAGCATGGATTTGAAGTGTCTGGGGTCTTTTGAGAGGTGCGAGCAAGTAGCCTTGGGGAGGGAAGGTGAATGAGCCTGAGCCATGGTTGAATGTATCCTGTTCTGTGGTGACCCCTCCTTGTGATGCTCAAATGCTGAAACAGAGTGTATTGGACCCACAGAATTTGTTCTTGTTTAACCTTTTATTTTGACGTAATTTTACACTTACACAAAAATTGAAAGAGTAGTACCCAAAAACCCTCCATCTGCCCTTCTCTCAGAGTCTCTGGGTGTCAGTATTTTGCTACATCGCTTTATCCTTTCCTGCGCCCTCTCTGTGTTTCTCTCTCTTTCTCTGAGCCATCTGAGGTAGTTGCAGACATAAAGCCCCTTAACTTCCCCTTAAATGCTTTCAGTATTTGTTCCCTAAAAACAAAGACATTCTCCCAGGTAACCATATTTCAGTGATCAAAATGCGAAAACAGCATCAATGCAGTGCGCTTTTCAGATGTCACTGATCATCCCAGTGATGTCCTTTGTGGTGAAAGGACACCCTGGGCTATGCACTGCATACTGTTGTCATGTCTGTGTGCTCCTTTAATCTGGAGCACTTCCTCTCTTTGTGTTTCATGACATTGATATTTTTGGAGAGTATGGCTGGTTATTTTGAAGACTGTACCTCCCTTTGGCTATGTGTAGTGTTTCCTCATGATTGAATTCGGATTCTGCGTTTTTGGGCAGGAATACTCCAGTAATAATGCTGAGTTATCAGCATATCATACCAGAAGACATGTGATCTTGAATTTGTTCCAGAGCTGATGGTGCTGCATATTTGTGGAGGTCAGGTTTCTTCCCTGTAAAGGTACTATATTTCTTCTTTGTAATTAAATGCCTTATGGTGAGATATTTGAGACTGTGTTTATCCTTTTACTAACCCTACCAATTTTCTTCATTCAGTAGTTCTTTTTTTTTTTTTTTTTTTAGTTGGAGTCTCACTCTGTTGCCCAGGCTGGAGTGCAGTGGCATGCTCACAGCCACCGCAGCCTCAAACTACTGAGCTCGGGCGATCCTTCCGCCTCAGCCTTCCAAGTAGCTGGAACTACAGGCGTGCACTACCACACCTGGCTAATTTTTTGATTTATTGTAAAGATGAGGTCTCACCAAGTTGTCCAGGCTGGTCTCGAACCCCCCTGGGCTCAGGCAATCCTCTCATCTTAGCCTCCCAAAGTGCTGGGATTACAGGCCTGAGCCACCACGCCTGGCCAGTAGTTGTAGCATCCATTGATGAGTCCCGCCAGAGCCAATCATTTTGTTGTTTCCCCCCATCCTCAGTTATATTGAGGTATAATAGACAGATAAAAATTGTTTATAATCAAGGTATACACTGTGATATTCTGATATAGGCATACATTGTGAGATGATTACCACATTCAGGAGTATTAACATATCCATCACCTGGGATAGTTACCATTTTGTTTTACTAGTTGTCTTTCTTTCTTTTTTTTTTTGAATCAGAACCTCATTCTGTCGCCCAGGCTGGAGCGCCATGGCATGCACACAGACACTGCAGCCTCGAACTATAGGAGTATGCTACCACGTCCGGCTAATTTTCTTTTTTTTTTTTTTTTGAGTTAGAGTCTCACTCCATCACCCAGGCTGAGTGCAGCAGAACACTCATGGGCACCCCAGGTCGACCTGCTGGGCTCAGGCGGTCCTTTCGCCTCAACCTTCCAAGTAGTCGGAACTACTCATGCGCGCTACCACACCTGGCTAATTTTTGATTTGTTGTAGAGGCGAGGTCTCGCCCAGTTGCCTGGGCTGGTCTCGAACCTGCAGGCTTAGGCAATCCACTCCATTGGCCACCAAAAGTGCTGGGATTACAGGCTGAGTCACCGAGCCTGGCCTAATTTTTTGATTTATTGTAGAGACGAGGTGTCACCAAGTTGCCCAGGCTGGTCTCAAACCCCTGAGCTTAGGCAATCCTCTCGCCTCAGCCTCCCAGAGTGCTGGGATTACAGGCTTGAGCCACTGTGCCCAGTAGTTGTCTTTCTGTGTAAGCCAGAACTTTCTCTTTTCCTTTATCTATTTATGTTACTGTGGACTCATGAATTCTTATTTTAGCCAGTGGTTTAAAATCCTTTCTCGTTTTTTATTTTAATGCTCAGATTGCACATATTTAGCCAATCAAAGCCCCTCAATGTGGGCCTTGGTGTCCTTTCAATATAGCCCCTCTTTGTGAGGACATACTTTCTGGCATAATGAGAAATTCTGAGCCAGGCTTGGTGGCTCAGCCTGTAATCCCAGCACTTTGGGAGGCCGAGATGAGTGGATTGCCTGAGCCTGTGGGTTCGAGACCAGGCTGGGCAACTTGACAAGACCTCATCTCTACAATAAATAAAAAATTAGCCAGGCATGGTAGCAAGCACTGTAGTTCCAGCTACTTGGAAGTCCGAGGCGGAAGGATTGCCGGAGTCCAGCAGGTCAGCGCTGCGGTGGCTATGAGTGTGCCACTGCACTCCAGTCTGGGCGACAGACTGAGACTCTAACGCGCAAAAAAAAAAAAAAAAAAAAATTCTGGGCTCATTTTCTGCTTTCCCTATTCCAGCTCTGAAATCAGCTATTTCTACCAGGAGACCTGGCTTCTTTTAGTGCAGAATGGTACTTAGAAACAGATCTGGGCCTGGCATGGTGGCTCATGTCTGTAATCCCAGCACTTTGGGAGGCTGAGGCAGGAGGATTACTGAGACCAGTAGTTTGAGATCAGCCTAGGCAACATAGCAAGACCTTGTCTCTACCAAAAAAAAAAATTAGCCAGGCGTGGTGGTGAGTGTCTGTAGTCCCAGCTACTCAGGAGCTATCCTGAGTTTAGGAGATGGAGATGCGGTGAGCCATGATTGTGCCACTGCACTCTAGCCTAGGCGACAGAGTGAGACCCTGACTCAAACGAGATCTGGGTACTGGGTGAGCTCATTGCTATTGGATGTCACTGCTTCTCAGCCCTCTCAGCCTACATAGCTCGAAAATAGAGATATGTCTATACATACATGGTGCATACATGTATCCAAGTTCATATACGCCTACGCAATCTGGGCCTGTTTCTATCTTAAAAATCATTGAGTTCACATGGATTTTTTTCCCCGGTTCCAGTATAGCACCACCGGCTTTATTCTATCCTGCTCTTTCCCTATTTATAACTCCCTTCTCTGACAGAGAAAACCGGATCCCAGTATAGTTACCTATTTACTCCGTCTTAGAATATACTAAAAATAGTTTCAGAATCATGAAACACAGTCTCTGTGAAAAAGAAGCCTACTAACTTGAGTTCAGTATTTAATTAGAGCTCTTTTTCTTTCTGGCTTGAGACATATGGTACAAACACAACTTCCAAAGTTACTTGGATTCACCTTCTCCCTCTTCCCATTTTAATGCAGTTATGGTTATTCATTTAAAATATGGGCTGGTTCTTTTGTTTCTGTTTATATTTTAGTTTAGCGTTTCCCCTCATATATATATATATATATATTTTATATGTATATTA
>NW_007256174.1:286829-291437 GCF_000164805.1 Carlito syrichta | reverse complement strand
ATATTATATATATATACATATATATATATATATATACATATATATATATATATATATATATATATATATATTTTTTTTTTTTTTTTTTGAGTTGGAGTCTCACTCTTTCGCCCAGACTGGAATGCAGTGGCACGCTCCTGGCCACCGCAGCCTCGACCTGCTGGGTTCCGGCAATCCTTCAACCTCAGCCTTCCAAGTAGCTGGAACTACAGGTGCGCGCTACCACACCCAGCTAATTTTTTTATTTATTGTAGAGATGAGGTCTCGCCAAGTTGCCCAGGCGGGTCTTGAACCTGCGGGCTCAGGCAAATCCACTCACCTCAGCCTCCCAAAGAACAGGATTACAGGCTGAGCCACCGAGTCCTTCTTCATACATATTTATTTTGTCAACTTTCTTTCTTTGAGTATGTGAGTTTTGGGGGGTGAGTATATTTCTTGTACTTCAGTGAATGGACTGAATTTTGCTTCTTCTTCTTTTTTTTTTTTTGTGGGGCATAAGCACAGAGAATGGCACAGAGCCAATGGTGTAAGTTTCCAGGAAGGAGCAGAAGTCCTGGGAAAGTTGTGGAATTGAAGTGCGCCTTCTCCCCTTGAAGGGGGCCTGTGGGTGACCCTGCTGATACCTGGATTCTGTTACCCTACATTGAGCAGCTTTTCCTCCCAGGCACTTGGTCTGACTTCTCTTCCTGCAAACCACTATTCTGATGCTACATTTATTACCATTCTATCTATGAAGAGTCAGAGGGCCAGAGAAGTTAAATGCTTTCCTCTCTGCTGGGGGTTGGATGGAGGGCTGTCCCACCCAGCACCTGATCTGTCTTCCTCAGTACACCGCCTTCTTTGTTTCTATACGAATTGCAAGTTGAACGACTTCATTTCAACATAAAGCGTGACTTATCTTAGTTCATGTTGTTCTTCAGGGATTTTTAGGTGAATACTCCAGAAATTTTCTAGTCCTTGTGACAAAGGTAAATATCTTTTATAACTTTTTTTTTTTAAAGTGAGAAAGCAGGATTTATTGAGAGGACAGAAAAGCTCCCACAGTGGGAGGGAACCCGAAGGGGTTGCCCCTTTTATAACCTTTAACAGGGATCTTTTAGAGCATCAACTGCGTTTTAAATTACATGATATTGATGTTTTTGGAGCTTACAGCCTATTGGGAGAGAGAGGTTAAACAAATAAACACACCGTTAAATACAGAATTGCAAATTGGGGGTCACACTGCAAAGCAGGTGGGGAACAGGGAGGGTACTGCAGACCTGGTTTATATCGAAGGGGTTTTAGGAAATGCCTCTTCCGAGAAAGCAAGGCTGGAGTTTTGAAGAATGAGGTTCTGGAATTAATTTCAAGGGTTAGGTGACCAGTGAGCAGGTGCTTGCCCCTCCACCTCAGCTTGCAAAATTGCAAGATCACAGCCCAGCACCGGCGGCCCAGCGGCCCGAGTTCTCTTTTGCCCTTTATCGCCCTCTAGGGGACACGCGTGGGAATGGCCCAGCTACACGTCACTTGGGAGACTGTTTGCGGAGCCTGGACTGTAATGGAGACTGGCATCCTGGCCACGGTCACAGGGCGTTCCGACTGAGCACAGAACATGCTAGGAATGGCTAAAGGGCCAGGATGCCAGGCCTGCAAGAGAGAAGACCCTGGGGCCACCGGATAGCTGGTTCAGATACAGCGCTTGGCTGCGAGTGGGCCTGCACTTGTGGCGGTCACCCTGAGGCTGCACTAGCTGGAGCCTGGTCGAGGAGAAGGGAGGGAGCCTGACTTTTTGAGGTTCTCAGTGGTGTAAACACAGATGGCAGCTGCCGAGTGCGGTGATGACTCTGCCTCTGCATGGATGGATGGCTCAGGAGGGGCTGTCTGACCCTGCCTGGTCACTGGCTGGGAGACTGGACTTGGACACTTCTCTGTCCTGTCTAGTGGAGTCTACAAAACTAGGCCACAAATAACGCCACAGTCATCTAAAGTTATTCCCATGAACAAAATGCAACTACTTGGGCATGTTCCTGGAAGGAGGGTCTGTCTTCCTCATTTCCAATTGTGCCCAGCGTTGCACATGACACGTGCCAGGCATTCCTTCAGTGTTAAGAGGCCAATGCATGTAAACTGAAAATAATTGTACCTTTCTCTCCTAGTAAAAACTGAAGAGCCCCGGTATTTGGAGAATAGACCACATGCTTGTTTCAAATTTTCGTTACCAGGAGAAGTGGGCCAGATCCTTTTGGTAGGCTGGGGATGGGCGAGTGGTGGGGTTTGGAGAGTTCTTCTTTTCCCAGTGGCTCTTCTTCCTTAAACTTATAGCCCTTTTCTAGAATCTGAAAAGACCTCAGACATGTCTGGATATTAAAGGGCAGTTCGTTGTCCTAGAATTAATTTTCAAATTCAGAACACTTTATAACGGACACCAATCTCAGACTCTTGTAATAAATAAAGTGAACAGTTCAAGTTGAATTTGCATGTTTCCCACATCTGTCTCCGTTCCTTCCCAGCCTGTTATTTTATCTTATCTCTTTTGATTATGACCGCAGGAGCATGGTGCACACAGCCAGCTTTTAAGCCTGTCACAAAATAAATGAAAATGTTCCCCTGTCATCTGCCTCTCCCATAACAGTGCAGACAGGGATTCTGGTCTGCAGGTTCTGTGTTTGCTAATTCTTTGTCTTGATTTTCTTTTTTTTTTTGAGTTGGAATCTCACTCGGTCGCCCAGACTGGAGTGCAGTGGCTGTTCTCAGCCACCGCAGCCTCGCCTGCTGGGCTCTGGTGATCCTTCCACCTCAGCCTTCTGAGTAGCCGGAATTACAGGCATGTGCTACCATGACCGGCTGATTTTTTTATTTATTGTAGAGATGAGGTCTCGCTGCCCAGGTGGGTCTCGAACCCGCAGGCTCAGGCAATCCACTCACCTCAGCCTCCCAAAGGCACGGGATTACAGGCTGAGCCACCGAGCCCGGCTTGTCTTGATTTTCTTAACTCAGTGAGTCCCAAAGAGTTTGGGGAACAGAGGCCCTCTCCCACCCCACTGGAGGTCAGGGGGCGGCACCTGACACCACATTCTCTGATCCGCAGTGAAACAGTTGCCTGGTGTTCTGGAAGTAATGTGAATACTGGATTCTTGCCTAGTCCAAACTGTGATGTGCTGTAAGTGGAAAATAACACCCTAGCTTTTGAAGACTTAGTGCCTCACACATACACGAATGTGAAATTTCTCATTGATCTTTTAAAAATGAATTTTTATGTTAAATGGTTCTATTTTGGATATGCTGGGTTAAATCAAACATGTTAAGATCAATTTTACTTGCTTTTTAAAATTTTAATGTGGCTGCTAGAAAGTTTCAGATGACCTCAGTGGCCACAGCATACTTCTGTTGGACAGTGCTGGCCTGGACAAAGCGTTGTGTGCTGTGGTGTCGCGGACCCAGGCTGGAGTGGATGTCCTTCCTCGTGCTTCTGCCGAGCTGCACACCTCTCTGTGCTGTCCACTCCAGGAAGTGTCCCCAGGCAGGGACCATCTCCAGGGACTCTGCCTGGCACGCTTTGAGAGCAGAGTATTTGTGGAATGGATTCTCCTCAGCTTGTTGCCGTTTCTAACCCACTTCGCCCAGAAGCTTGTCCACTCTGACAGCTGGAAACACTACCCATCTGGTTTTTGCTCTCTCAAGGTCCCCCCTGCTTGACATCACCCATGGTAAATGTGCTAATTACACCTTCGCTGAGTTAAAGCATTGCCCAGGTAGGAGAAGGGGGCTGGGTAGAATCAGCTTTTCTGAGGACTTGGGTCTTGTCTGGTTGGGACTCTCACCCAAGGGTGTGACGTCACAGACTGCAGAAACGGGAGAAGGGCAGGTGGCACCTTTAACTGCTGTGTGCCAGGTGTGTGCTTGGGGCTTGACTGGAGTAAACCGCCTTCATGTTGACAGTAACCCCAGCAGCAGAGTGCAGACATGGTGGCTGGGCAGGTCTCGCCAACAGACAGCTCTAATCAGGAAACCTCAGCTCCAGCCCCACCTCCTGGCTCCCTGAGGCTGCCTCGAGCTTTTATTTGATCTAAATTTCTTCTCTTGATGGGGTGAGGGTGCGATGGGATAGAAAAAAATGGGTAGGACTTGAGACCCCACTGGAGAGAGGGAGGTCAAAGGAGGCTGTGGGACCCAGAGCGAGTTGTCCTTCCAGGCTGGGTCACTCTCCTCTGGGAGCTGGGCACCAACTTCCCGATCCAACAGCTCCTCTGCTTTCATGGCTCAAGCTCTGGAAACAGGAGTCCTGGCATTTCTTTGTTTCCCCACCTTCCTTTGCCCCATCCTCATCCTCATGGCTTTTTCTCTTCTTATTTCCTTGGGATCTGGAGCCCTGATTTCTACTATTGTCATTGATGCTGCATTGCTTATATTGTCCCTCTAAAAGCCTCTGGATGGCCTGTGTCCTTTGCTTCCCTAAAGAAGGCAGATGTGTGTACATGCAAGCATGTGTGTGTTATGTGTGCATCAGTGTATATGAGTATGTGTGCCTGCACACATGTGTTATATATGTGGACATTTTATTTTTGAGTCGGAGTCTTACTCTGTCGCCCAGGCTGGAGTGCAGTGGCATGCTCATGGCCACTGCAGCCT
>NW_007256174.1:236648-286809 GCF_000164805.1 Carlito syrichta | reverse complement strand
ATCCTTTTCTTCATCAACTCACTAGTGGTGTATTTATTTACTCTTCTCAAGGAATCAACATTTGATCATGTTAATCTCTTTTTTGGGGGCAGCTTCCTAAAACAGAATAGGTTCAGAGAGATTCACTATGTCAATCTCTTTTATCACATATATTTGTTTTCTGCTTTTTTAGTTTCTTCTCCTATTTTTGTTATCTCATTACTTCTACTTTCTTTTTTGTTTTTGTTTTGTTTTGTTCTGTTGAGTAGGCGTCTCACTCTCATCCAGGCTAGCGTGCAGTGGCACGCTCACGGCCACTGCAGCCTCGACCTGCTGGGCTCAGGTGATCCTTCCACCTCGACCTTCCGAGTAGCTGGAACTACAGGCACACACTACCACACCCAGCTAATTGTTTGATTTATCTAGAAACGAAGACTTGCCAGGTTGCCCAGGCTGGTCTTGAGTCCCTGGGCTCAGGAAATCCTCTCGCCTCAGCTTCCCAAAGTGCTGGGATTACAGGCTTGAGCCATGGCGCCCAGCTGTGCATGTGTTTTATGTATGCTGTGTGTGTGCACGCACACATGCATGTCTTATGTGTGTGTATACATATGTGTTATATATGCGTATATCAGAGGACGTAGGAGCAGCCAGGGACATAGTAGGTGGCATTACCTATCCAGCTGGACTTAACATGGATTTAGAGAACTCCTGCTCTCTTTGGGGTTGGCATGCAATTTGCAGTTTACAAAATGCCATTCCTGGTGTTCTCTACATGAGACTCCTGTGTGAGACTCCCCCATACATCTTCCTTATGGGGACAGCTGTGTTTATCTCCACTTTTGAACTGAGTCCCTGCAAGTTCAGGAAAGGAATGATGGCCTCAGTCATGCCAGAGTGGCCAGTGCCATGTGGCTGGGACCCAGGGCGTCTCCCCCGAGCCTGGCACTGAAGCTGGCTCAAAGGTAGCCCTTTGCTTCAGAGGTGAGACAAGAGATGCCAGCCATTCGGAAGAACCAGAACACACGAAAGCCACGAAAGCAGAAGTTCAGAGGTGTGGTGGTGGCGGGTGTGGCAGTGGCGGTGGGCATTGCTGTTTCTCTCGCAAATACACTCTAAGATGGGAGAAGATTTTGCTCCTTTTACTTTTGACATGGAAATGATCACAGAGACTCGGTCACTTTAGAGGCATCATGTGAGCGTCCTGTGGGGAGGTGGCTCTTTGGGGATACCTCATCAGTTTGTAAATGGGGAGCTCCGCTGTTGGGGTCTGCCATGGGGGTCCCTGTACCCTTGGTGCTTCCCACACATCTGCTCTGTGGTGCGGCTGTTCCTGTTTATGTAGAATTATTTGTGATGCTTTCCTGAGAAAAGGGCCACATTTTTCAGCTGTGATTATTGTGTTAAATGTGAACATACTTCACTGGCCAGGGTTCTCACTTTGAGAGTTCTTGAAAATAGCTTAAAAAAACTTATGCCAGGTTTCAACATGGAAGAAATGTGTATGCATAAAATCGTGCAACTGTTGGCCCAGCCTTAATTATAGCTGATACTGAGCATCACTCATCTTATTTTGTTAATCCACCTTCAGCAAAGAAACACCCGGGGGATTTTGCCCTTGCACTTAACAAACACGTTCACTTTGTGAGCTATAGAAGTTGGCACGTTCATCAGCCTTTTATGAGACGCATGATGATAATTCCGCAGATTGGGAGTGTATGGTTATTGGAACTTGAACCCACTGAGTGTCAGAGCTGGTAAGGCACCTTGGAGATGATGTTTGGGTGGGGATTGGTTCATTTGTGCCCCTCCAGGCAGTAGGGGAGGTCGTGGCTGGTGGGTCTTCCACACCCTTGCGTTGGTCCAGGTGACACCCTTGCTGTCTCTCTCTGCACATTCCAAGGCCCTTTTAATTTGGGCTGCTCATCTCTCAGATGAGAAAATGAGGCATAGGGAGCTTCAGAGACTGACTCAGAATCCATCCGCTGGAGGTGTGATTGCCACATAGGAGCTGGGAGGCGCGGGCGCCTGACTTGGGGGGGTACCCTTCCTGCCACGTGGTGGAGGATGGCACCTCGAGGTGCTGGTTGCTGAGCTAGGCACGTTGTCTTCGCGAGGCCCTGCAGTGCCTCCCACAACCCTGTGCAGACCAGGAAGCCGAAGCGCAGAGAGGCTTAAGTATGGGTGCCCAGGGTTACACAACGACTGGGGCCAACATTGGGTTCAGCTCTTTGTTGTTTTAAATAAGAGGTTCACTTGTCAACCAGGTTATCCTTTTTCTCCCCCAGATGTTTTCCTTTAAGATTTGCCATTTACATTTTTTTTTAGATTGATGTATGATGTACATGCAGAGATATGTGCAGAGGATAGAGGAACAGCTCAATGACTGTTCAAAAATTGGACTCCCTGGGTAACCAGTGTCAGATTGGGAAGCAGAACTCTGCACCCCAGAAGACCCCGGCCCCAACCCCCCCCGAATAACCCATCCTGACTCAGAGCAGAGCAGTGGTGCCTGCCTTGCGCTTCATGTCAATAGAAGCATGCGCCCAGCTCCTTCTGCTCAGGTCATTTCTCTCTCACAGAAACATGCTCATAAACGGGAAAGTCCTGTAAGGTTTGAAAACAACTGTTACGTAGGTTGAGAACGGGCCAGGGGGCGGTTGACTGTGACAAGGACGAGCTGTGGTCAGCATCGGACTTGACTCACCTGTGGGGCTGGCAGGTGCACCTGGGTTGCCAGGACAGCTCCACCCCCCACGTGGAATAGCAGCAGCGTCGGGTGGTGACACCCCAGAGAAAGGCAGCTGCACCTGCGCTTCGGTCAAGGCTTTGCATTTGGGCTGTGTCCCTGCTGTGCACCCACCTGCTGGATAACCTTGTAATCCCCTCGCTGGCCCAGGGTGCTCATCTTAAAATGGGAACAGCAGTCCCCCTCCCTCGCTGGGTTAATGTGAAGGTTAAGTGAGGCGAGGGGCAGAGCACAGAGCAGAGAGGATTCCGGCGATATTAACCGGGTTCTAATTACGGCCATTCCGGTGTAGTATCCTGATCGGCCGCCAGAGGATGGTGTCAGCACGTGTATGACGCCTGTCTCAGTCAAGGTCTGCGCTTTGTGCCTGTTTTGCAGCAAAGTTGTCTGCCTCTCAGCTGGAGGTCCCCCGTTCCTTGGTTCTGGACCTGTTGCCAAGCTGTGCAGTGGGTCTGCTTATGAGCTGTGTGGTCTGGATGGGTTGGCATGCTCTCATTTTCCGAGACGAACTGCTGTAGTGAATTATAACACACGGAGAGCAAAATCCCCATTCCTTAGTTGTTTTAATCACTTGAATGTCCCTCTGACATGGCGCTGGCTGTGGGCTGGGGATACCAAGACCTGCCTTCCTGCAGTGACTGCCCGCGGCACGAGTCGCAGGAAGTCACCAGTGACCTCCCAGGGCGGGGCTGGGCACGTGGAGGTGGGCGGGGGTGGTGGTCGACCCGGAGGGTCTTGTTTTTGACTTTGTTGTGTATCTAGCTGTGGGCTTCTTGGCGACCACTCAGTCCTCCGAGGCCCGGTGTCTCCTCTGTAAGATGGAGATGATGACGGTGGTGATGGGGATGGCGCTGTCCACTCTGCTACTTCACCCAGGACAGTTGGGAGGACTGGGCGTGGTCACCAACAGCAAGGCCGGTGTGAACATCAGGGGGCATGTACATATCATTCCGCAGCTGCTCGGACTGGGAAGGGTGGGGTGCCAGTTGGGGCCATGAAGTCTTGACGCTTCCCTCTCCTTCCTGTGTCTGACGTGTGGAACCTCCCAGAACATCAGCTCTGGGAGCTCCTGTGCCTTTTCCTGCCTGGCCTCCCCTAGCCCTGGGTGGGTTGTGTGCTGACCTCTTCCCAGCTTTGAGGCTAGGCTGTCCACCCCCGTCACACCAACCGGGTATCTTGCTGCAATCCATGGAATGCCATTTCCCCCATGGAATCTAAGTGTAGCTCTATTTTGCTCCTGGCCAAACCAATTTCTTCCTCTATTTATTGGGTCATTTAGTTAAGTTAACATATCTCGAGGAGAGAAGGGAAGAGAGTGTCGTAAGACATATCCCTACCCCACGCTCCCACCCAGTCGAACGTCTAGTTAACTCAGACGGAAGCACCAAGAAACCGGCAACTGTGTCCAGGGCTGGCATGTCCTGTGGCCCAGGTAGCCCTGGCCTGGATCTCTGCCTTTCATCAGCCCAGAGCAGGCAACTTGTCTGAGACCAGAGCCATCTTGGGATCAACGTGTCTTCCTCCCTCAAGAGGGAGATCGTACTATATTGTCAATCATCTTTATTTCTAACATTCACTTAAGTGGTTTCTTAAAATTCAATTTTTCTTTGATTACACATATAATCCCCATCGTGGAAGATCTGAAAGACTCAGAGAAAGTCTATGAACTAGAAAATAACTCCATCGGCGATCCATCTGCCCAGAGCCAATCGCTGGCACTGGGTGCTGGGGAGCTGGGTGGATGGGCAGAGGGTGCTGGGTCCTCTGGCTCTCGCTCTGTCTCCCTGTCTGCCCCAGTCTCTGTCTTTCTCACTGTGTTTCCAGACCTGTTTCCCTGGCTTTTCCCCTGCAAGTTAATAGCTCTGCGCTAGTCACCAGGTGGAAAACCTTTGGCCAGAAATTGCAGATCGGCAGCCCTCCGGCCAGACCTCACCCACAGACTTGCTTTTGCTTTGCTGGGTCCACACCACTCCCCTCCTGCCCCCACCCACCCTTTCCGCCCCTAGAAAAGCCTCATTTTGTCACCAGTGCTTGCCAATCAGGAGATTCCAAATACAGGTTCAGCAAGTGGTTCCCTGTTGACTAGACCTGGGAGACAGCCACTCAAGCTTCCTGCGACCCCGCCCTCCATCTCCAGACCTCTTGGGGTGGGCTTCCTTCTGGGGAGGCCCGATCGATCCCCTTGCCCTTCCTGGCCACGCCACCTGCGGCCTGTGGTGGGGTCTCTGAGAGCCCTGCCCAGAAGTGCCTCTGTGTCCTGCCTGTCCTGACTCTGTTTTGCGCTGGAGACCCCCAGAGCTCCTCCAAGGGGAGGGCTCTCCTTGACTCTGCCCCTGCTGGCTGGACGGCTTCCTCTCCCCTCTCCTCCCTCCCTCCAACTGTCGGGCCATGTCCTGGGCCAGCTCCACTCCCCCTCCCCTGACAAGCCTTCCCCAGGTGCCTCAGCCAGGGCTCTTCGCCCTCTCCACACACTCTCCTGTGGCGTGTGGCTAGCATGTTCGTATGTTCAGATGGACAACCTGCTCTTTTGCCAAATGATTAAGTTCCTTGTGAGCTGACCCTATATCTTTGGAACCATACAGGCCTATGTTTGATCCTTTTAGGCAAATGATAGTTTCCTTTTCTGTAGCATAGGATCATCTATCGTTGTGTCTGACATATTAGCAGGGTTACTGTGCACAGCTGTGCAGGTTGTACACTGTACAAAAGAGCTACTTCTGAGGGGCTCACGTCACATGGTAGATTTTCTCTGGTTATTAGAAAAGTGTTCCACAAATGGTAGTAAAGTGTCTTGTTCCAACAAACTCAATACATAAGGACCCACTCTCTGACAGAGGGTGCTAGTGTCTTGAGGAAGGGATGTATTTCTCTAGTTCTCACAGAGGAGTCTTCCAGGGTGGCAGCAGCCAGCTTGTCAGGACTAGATGTGACAAGGAGTGTGAAAGTTCCAGGGACCCAGGACATGTGTATCACCTTCTTTGTTTTGTGATCAGGGTTCCCAGGGTGAAGTTGACCGCCTGCGTGTGTGTGGGGTGCAGAGTGGGGGAAGGGGGTCTTCCAGGGGGAGAGAGTCAGGGTTGGAGTGGGGCTTTCCTGAGTCCACATCCTGCGTGCTCCGCGTGTAGACCGTGCTGCACCTGGCTGCCTCCGTGGGGCACCGACACGTCCCTGGGTCTCATTGACTCGGAGACTCGCAACGAAACATCTCTAAAATCAGCGGCGTCTTACAGTGGATGTGATAAGAGACCAGCATGGCCTAGTTTATTTGGCAGCACTTTTCATCTTTTTTTAGAGGTATGCAAAATATCAGTGCTTCTTAAAGCAGATGTTGTCTTAGATTTGAAGAAATACAAGAATAAAACCTATTTGGTAGGCTTGTTGTGGAGATTCGGTTTGACTGGCATGAGTCTCTCGGGGTGCCCACTCTGAGGAGGTTTAATTAATTAGTTTAGGCTTCCTTCTCCCGTTTCTTCCTCTTTCAGTCCCGTTGTTTGGGTTACAGCAAGATTTCAATTAGTGTGACGGTGACAGCGATGTCGATGACATGTCTTATCCACAACTGAGTAAAAATTCTACAGAATAAGCCAAACGGAAGGGACGTGTTTTGTCCTAACCTGAGTCTGTTTTCCGAACATAAAGGAAAAAGGCATTTGAAATTGTCCTAAGCTACACAGAGGAGAGTTTATTCATTATGTTGGATGTAACAACAGCCTGGCTCCATGTTGTTAAAGTATTTTTACTCACATTGGAAAGTGTCTGGCCTTTATGAATTTAATAACTTAAGGGCAAGTGGAAAACAAGAAAACAAAAATAGAACTCGGAAAGGATCTGCCACTCTACTCCGCATCTCATAAGCTCGATAATTTAACAGAATCTTCTCAGCTTTGGCCGTTGGACTCTCTTTAAAGTTACTGAATCCAAGTAAAGATAGTTCCATAAAAGAGAGGATGATTATACTAATCAAGGAGAGAGGAAGTGAGAGATTTTAAAGCTAGGGCTTTTTTTTAACTTTTAAATTTTTATTTTAAAGATGTGGGGTGCAATTCAGGGTTAGGTATACAAATGTTTATTATGCAGGTACCCTTGTTGATGAGGTGTGTCCCCTGCTTCACTGGCAGATTACCACTACTGCCATTCTCTTTCTTATCATATTATATAATTGTTCAAGGTCTGCTTTTTTTTTTTTTTTTGAGTTGGAGTCTCACTCCGTCGCCCAGACTGGAGTGCAGCAGCATGCTCCTGGCCACCTCAGCCTTGACCTTCTGGGCTCCGGCGATCCTTCCGCCTCAGCCTTCCAAGTAGCTGGAACTACAGGCGCGCACTACCATGCCGGCTAAGTTTTGATTTATTGTAGAGACGAGGTCTTGCCAAGTTGCCCAGTGTGGGTCTCGAACCCACGGGCTCAGGCAATCTGCTCACCTCGGCCTCCCGAAGCACTAGGATTACAGACTGAGCCACCAAGCCCGGCTCGCTTATGAGTGAGATCATACGGTACTCTGTTCTTTGTTTCTGTGATAGATCACCGAGTATGATCGACTCCAAATCCATCCAAGTTGCTTTGAAGTCCGTATGTTTGTCCTTCTTTATGTCTGTATTATACTCCATTGTGTATATGTACCACATTTTTTTTCATCCAGGCCAGTTTCGATGGATAGCACAGTTGGTTCCACGTTTCTGCTATTGTGAATAGTACTGCAGTAAACATGTGCATGCAGGTATCTGTTTTGTAGAATAATTTGAGTTTCTTTGGGTATATTCCCAATAGGGAGATTGCTGGGTCATATGGAAGATCAATTTCTAGTTCTTTCGGAAATCACCACACTGTTTTCCAAAGAGGTTGCACTAGTATGCATTCCCACCAGCAGTGCAGAAGTGTTTCTTTTTCTCTGCATCCTCGCTAGCATCTGTTGTTGTTTGTTTTATTAATGATGGCCATTCTTACTGGGGTTAGGTGGTATCTCAGTGTGGTTTTGATTTGCCTTTCACTGATGATTAGTGAAGCTGAGCACCTTTTCATGTGTCTGTTGGCTGCCTGCATATTTTGTTTTGAGAAGTGTCTATTCATGTCTTTTGTCCACTTTTTAATGGGGCTATTTGTTTTTTTTTCCTTTCGGCACGTTTGAGTTCCTTATAGATCCTGGATGTTAGACCTTTGTCTGAGATACAGTTGGCAAATATTTTTGTCCATTCCGTGGGTTGCCTGCTTGATCTCTTGATGGTTTCTTTTGCTTTGCAAACTTTTCAGTTAAATGATGTCCCACTTGTCTATCTTATTGCTTACAAAGTGGGCACATAGAGTACTTCCATAGTTTTGTAATGTGGCATTTTGTTTTTTTGGTGTGTATTGATAATGGTTTACTCATTTTGCAATCATCAGGTCATTGAGCACCTAGCGTCATTGCTAAGGGGAAGTTGGTATAGGGCTGGTGGGGCTCTCGCTACCTGGGACAAGCGTGGGTGGTATGGTTCATGCAGGGCAAAGGCGTGGGTTCCACAGCCAGCCCTTCTGGCCCTGAACCGCCCCACCAACAGTTGGAAGTGGGCACAGCGACTGGACGGCATCCTGGCTGTGCCTCCGTGAGCCACCTCGCTCTACCTTTCTGAGCCTTCTGTAGCTCACCAAGTAGTTGGCATTGAATGAGATTTTGGGTAAGCCGCCTAGCAGTATACACGACCTTCACAGATTGAGAGTCCTTTCCAGAGGATCCAGACTGTTTTTGTTTGCCACAGTATTTAACGATGTATTTTGAAATCACTATTTTTTATTTTATTTTCTTTTCTTTGAGTTGGGGTCTCTTTCTGCCTCCCAGACTGGAGTACAGTAGCACAGTCATGGCTCACTGAAGCCTTGACCTCCTAGGCTCAGGCGATTCTTCTGCCTCAGCCTCCCAAGTAACTGGGATTACAGTGCCAGTAACCACCAAGTCTGCTGATTTTAAAATTATTTTGTAGAAATGAGGTCTCACTATGTTGCCCAGGCTTGTCTTGAACTCCTGGGCTCAAGCAGTCCTCTTGCCTTGGTCTCCCAAATTGCTGGGATGACAGGCAGGAACCACCATGCCTGGCCTGAAATAATTATAGATGCACAGGGAATTGTAAGGATAAGACAGAAGTCTCATGAACGCTTTGCCCAGTTTACCCAGTGGTTACATTTTATTAAATCTTGGTAAAATATATATAACATAAAATTTACCATTTTAACCATTTTTAGGTGGAGAGCTTAGTGGCATTAGGTACGTTAGCATTGTTAGGTAACCATCACCATCATCCATTTCCAGAACTTCCTTATCATACCAACCTTATGGTTACATCTTTTTAAACTATTATACAACTAACTATTATTATTATTATTATTATTATTTTTTGAGTTGGAGTCTCACTCTGTCACCCAGACTGGAGTGTAGTGGCTGCTCCCGGCCACCGCGGCCTCAACCTGCTGTACTCCGATGATCCTTCCGCCTCAGCCTTCCGAGTAGCTGGAACTACAGGTGCGTGCTACCACGCCCAACTAATTTTTGATTTATTGTGGAGATGAGGTCTCGCCAAGTTGCCCAGGCGGGTCTCGAACCCGCGGGCTCAGGCAATCCACTCACCTCAGCCTCCCAAAGCGTGGGATTACAGGCTGAGCCACCTAGCCCGGCACAACTAACTATTAAAACCCATAAGTTATACTGATACAATGTGTATGTCTAGTTTGAATCCATTTTTATTTGTTAGATTTTTGTGATTAATCCTGCAGGCAAGATGCAGAACTGTTTGTTGACATTTGACCAGTTTGAGTGGAGTGTAGAGATCTTCCCACCCTTTAAATCCCTTTACTCTCCCTCATTTCTATAATAATCATTGTAAATGTTTCTTCTACATACCCTGAGAGCTACATCACACAGAGGTTTTATACTTTTTTGCTTCAACTGTCAGACGTAAGTTAGAAAGCTCAAGAAGAAAGTCTATTGAATTTATGCTTTTTTTTCTTTTTTGCGTTGGAGTCTCACTTTGTCACCCAGGCTGGAGTACGGTGGCACACTCATGGCCACTGCAGCCTTGACCTGCTGGGCTCAGACAGTCCTTCCTGCTGGGCTCAGACAGTCCTTCCGCCTCAGCCTTCTAAGAAGTAGCTGGGACTACAGACGTGCGCCACCACACCCAGCTAAGTTGCTTTTCGATTTATTGTAGAGACGAGGTCTCACCAAGTTGCCCAGGCTGGTCCCAAATGCCTGGACTCAGGTAATCCTCTCACCTCAGCCTCCCAAAGTGCTAGGATTATAGACTTGAGCCACCGTGCATAGCTACTTACCCATATTTTTATATTTTCCTGTATTCTTTCTTTTTGATGTTCTAAGATTTGTTTTATTTTAAAATCCTTTTAAATTTCCTGTCCGTTTAGATAACTTTCTTTAGCCATTCTTTTAGGTTATTTCTGGTGGAGACAAATTCTCTTAGTTTTCATGCCTCTGAGAATGTCTTGATTTTCCCCATCCTGAAGGACATTTTTACTGGATTTGGAATTCTAGGTTGACAATTCCTGTCTTTCTGCATTAGAAAAATGTGCCACTTCCTCCTGGTTTCCATTGTTCCATTGTGTCTGGTGAGAAATCTGCTGTAATTCACATAATTTTTCTGTACAGAATTTTTTTTTTTTGCCACTTTTCTTTTAGTTTTATCCTGTTTCAGTTTTGTGCAGCTTCTTGAATTTGTGGGTTTATATCTTTTGCCAAATTTAGGGATTTTCAGCTGTTATGTCTTTGAATACATTCTCAGGTCTACTTCTTTTTCTTCTTTTGGGACTCCAGTGACACGAATGTTAGACTTTTTGTTATAGTAGTCCCTCAGGTCCTTGAGGGTTCTGTTCATTTTTTTTTCTGTCTATTTTCTCTGTGATTCAAATAGTCTGCTTTTTATTGTTCTGTGTTCAAGATCACTGATTCTTCTGTCTTTTTCATCCTGCTTTGAGTCCATCCTTTGAAGGTTTTGTTGTTATATTTTTCTGTTCTAAAATTTCCATTTAGATTTTCTTTATATCTTCTTTTTTTTTTTCTGAGGCATTCTTTTTTCATTTGTTACAGGCTGGTCTGTACTTGCTCATTAAAGCATTTTTGTGATGGCTGCTTTAATATCTTTGCAGATAATTCTGACATCTGTGTTATCTAGTGTTGATGTCTGTTGTTTTTTCTCATTACAGTTGATATTTTCCTGGTTCTTGGAGACTCATGAGGAATGGTTTTTATTGAATCCGTGGCATTTTAGTTATTATAATGGGAGTCTGGCTCTTATTTAAATCTGTTTTAGCAGTTTTCATCTGGCACTGCTTTGGTGGAGAAAAGGGAGTATTGTCTTGTTCCTGCCGGTAGGGGTAGACAACCAGATTTCTCTTTAGGCCTCTGATACCAGGGGGTAGGTATGTCTCATAACTGCTGGATAGGGGATGGAATTTCAGACTCATCACTAGGCCTCTGCTGCAGATACCAATCCTGGCTAGGAGGGGCAAGGGTGCCTCAGTACCACCCTCCATGTGGCCTCTGATGACACTTCAGTGGTGAGATCATAGCTTCATTATCACTGGATGCTGGTGGAAGTCTTGTCTGTGCACTAGGCCTTCTCTGATGCAGCCTAGCCAGGAGGGTGTGGGGGTGCTCTGTTAACTGCTGGGCAGGGTGCATGACCCACCCAGCCTTTGCTGGCAGGATGGGGATGGGGCTGCAATGTTTTCTGAAGTATTTGGCTGTTGTAGGGCAGATTGTCTTTAAGATTTCTGTCTTGCTAGGCTATTCCTTTCCTGGTCCTTTGGCTACAGAGAGCAGGCTTTTCTTGGAACTGTTTTTATCTGTGCCTGTTGGTGTTTTCAGATTGCTGGATTCTTCAGCGGTCACCCGGGTGCTAGGAGGCAAAAAGAAAACCTGAGACACGTAGCTGCCACGTCATTCTTTGGGTCCTGGGGCTGTGGCCTGTCTGTCTTCTTTCCAACTTTCACTTTTTTTATGTTTACTTTATCTGCAATGTCCAGGAGTTTTAGCTGTACTTAGAAGGGGAAATAGGGAAAAGATCATTTATTTAATCTTTCTGGAAGTTTTTGCCATAGCAAAAATGGGAAGATTCAGTGACTACCCCACAGACAAACAGCCAGCCAGACGCCCTGATGCCCAGACCCAGACAGTTTCCATGAGATCTCTCACACAATAAGAAAATGTTTTTTGAGTTTTTACTTGGGGCCCCTGAGACCCTCCACATCAGTGACACCAGATACCCCGTCTGACATCCTTCTGTGTCGAGCCCAACACAGGGTTCCAGGGGAGGCGGAGGGAGGATGAAGGGGTACAGGGCCACCAGGGGACCCTAAGGGGGTGTTGCACAAAGTTTTGATGCTATGATGGTGACATTATCCCTTTTCTCCACCCCGTCTCTCTCTGTCTTGCTCTCTCTGTCTCTGGTGCACAACAAAAGATCTGGAAGGACATACACAGTACATTGTGCTCAGTGACGTTCTCACTTTCAGCAGGAATAGGAGGGGCTGTCTGTATTCCAAATACTTTGGTATTATTTGACTATTTTACAATAAGATGCTGTCTTTGCCTGAGCAGCTTAGAGCTGATATTTCTGTGTAACTTTTGTAATAAGTAATGATGATAATAATAAAAGCTGGTGTCAGGGCTGGGAGACCCCCAAAAGCCTGAACCCTTTCCTGTTCTACTGACCCAACCCTTGAGACTCACAGCAGATGGACTTACAAGGGACAGCCGCTGAAGGAGAAGGGATTCTGAATCGTGTATGGGGCGTCTGTGTGTTTTGTGAGCTGGCTGCAGCCTGTGGCTCCGGCTCCAGGCTGGACTGACCCTCCTTACCCTTTTACTCGAGGGCTTGAGACTTGGGGAGGGGTTTCTCAGAGTGGACCAACTCCAGTTGCCCACAGCTGTTGCCCGTGGCCAGAGCACCAGCCACCTGCACTACTGCACCCTGCCAATTCCCAGGGACCCTGTCCAAGTCTGGGGAGCCCTGTCCTCCTGGAGGGGGGGGATCTAGAGCGGGCAGTGAGGTCAGAGGTCACAGACAGGACCTGACTGTTCCTGCCTGGGTATGTTTGCCAATCGGAGGTCAAAAATGAGGTCTTATACGTCTAGTTATTTTAAGTTTTCCCTTTTTAATAATACAGAGTAGCTGGTTAAAAACGGGCAATTAATTACTGGGAATTGAATACACAAACCCCAAACTTTTGTAATTTTCTTTGTGTTGAATGCATCATTTTCCCTTTGAATTCTTGTGATAAGGACAGGCACATAGTAATTGGACCCCAAAATGCAACCAAATTATAACATCTTCATCGGAATTATCTGGCAACATAATTATGATGTTTCAGGGTAGGAGATATATTTTTTCATATTAGTCCACTATAGAAAGTGAAAGTGGCTCCTTTGTTGTTATTTTGGTGGATTAACAATTCTTAATGTTTGGGGGATGCAGCCTGACCCGGCTCTGTCTTTGTGAGCTGTGGCATTGGCTGTTCCTACACGGCTTCATGAGCATCTCCAAAGCACGCCCAGTTACCCTCCATGTGGGAGGCCTGGGAGGCGCTCACGGATTCCTTGATGAGGGTGTGCCACGCTCTGCTCTGGGCTTCTGAAGCAGGCTATTTTAAAATACGTAATTGCAATGTCAGTAGCAAAACAGAGACAACCTGCTCGTGTGACTTGGGGAGTTTTGTGATCTTCTTGGCTTTGTGTGGGCGTATGCTCCTTACCAGCACTGGACCCTGGACAGGCCACCTAGCAGTGGAGACCTTGAACCTGGGTCAGGGAAGTCTGGTTTCTGCCTCCACCCTGGACTTTTCAAGCTATGGCCGAGGGGAGAACAGCCTCCCTGAACCTCCGTCCTGAATGTGTGGGAATAGGGATCACAAGCCTGGCTGGCAGAGAGGTGGGGGATCGATTGAACGTGGCAATGTTGGTAGGGGCTGCTGGAGCCCACCAGTGCCTTCTTCTGGAAACTTCCAAGTACATTAGCCAAGTATTCTCTCCTTTCCTCTGTTCATAGTCTTTATTATCTTCAGTGTGTGTCTCACTCATTTGCTGAATGTGCCAGGCCAGGGGATGTGGCCTTCAGCAAGATACTGTCCTTTCCTGAGCAACTTAGAACTGACCCTCCAGAACTGTGTCAGCCCTGCTATGTTATCCATAACCTTGTTTTTCAGAAGGTCTAGCACGCTTTCTGATTTTTAAAAGTTATTTAGGCTTATTGTAGAAAACACAAAAGTGATGAGAAAAAAAAATTTCACGGTCAAGATCTTGGTGTGTTTCCTTTCAACCTGGCTGAAAATGTCCCTTAGATTATTCATAATATCTATCTGTCAATAACAAAATTGTGTTCCTGCCAAACTGCGGTAGAGTCCCATCTTTAAAATTTAGCATGCATCATGAGCATTTCCCTATGTTGTCCAAGATTCGTGGAAGATAAGGTTTTCAGTGGCTGTATCATAATGCATTTCGTAGCTGTGTCAGGATTTGTCTGTTGCTGAGCCATTGTTTCCAGGAACTTGCTGTTATAGATACTTCCATGTTGGGGATCTCAGTGCACAGCCCCTGTTCTCATGTTGGTTGGTCATGAAGGGAGGCTCTCAAGAAGGAGAATCACTGGTAACATGTTGCGAGTGAGTGTCTGAGACTCTTGGCCCCTTTGCTAATGGCAGTATTTGCTCACAAGAGCACCAGATTCCAGCACCCTTGTGTGCATCTGCGCTGCAGAATAACTTTGTAGGGAGAAGTGGTCTTGGGCACAGGGCTCGTCTTGAAAGCCAGGCTATCTGGAAACCTCTCAGCAGGCTTCGGCGGGCAGATTATCCAAGGGAGGTTGCTGTGCAGACCCAAGAGACATGGAAGCTGGGCAGACACTTGGCTGCCTCCTCATTGGCCTGTTTACACACTCTCTGTACACACCTGTCACCCTGCTGTCTAGGATTCTTACTGTTTTATAACTTAAATATAGACCCTGGCCTTTTGCTCGAAGGCCTGGAAGCCTTTTAGCCAGGGAAAGTCATTTGTTCCAGTGTAGCAAGTGCTTTATGATGGCTGCTGTTATCCAACTTGCCAGGGGACCCTTCCTTCTGATAGCGCAGACCTCTCCCAGGCCTACTGAGGGTAGCCTGCTTTCTAAAAATTGCTGCTGTGCTCTAAGCTACTTTGTGCGACTCTGTGGCCACTTTATGGACATCTCTTACCCTAATGTTACCAATGTCTTCCTCGTTGGTGGATTTAGTGCTTTCCCTCCCCATTCTTGCTGGATTTTTCAGGAGCAGCCCCTCTGCTCTTCTGCTCTCTCCGTGAGGGCTTTATCTGTCCCTGAGGACTGGGTCTTCTGTTTGTTTCTTGCTGTGGTCTGAATGTTCGCTTCCCCTTAAACTTCATATGTTGAAACCTACTCCCCAGTGTGAGGGGAGGGGAGGTAAGGTTAAGAGGTAGGTTCTTTGGGAGGTGATTAGGTCATGAGGGTGGGCCCCTCACAGATGAGATTTTAGTGCCCTTATAAAAGAGACCCTAGAGAGCTGCCTTGTCCCTTCCACCATCAGAGGACATAATGAGAAGATGCTGTCTGTCAATCAGGAAGCAGAACTTCACCAGACGCTTATTTTGCTGGTGCTGATCAGACTTCCCAGCTTCCAGAACCCTGAGAGCCAGAAGTAAATTTCTGTTGTTTCTAAGCCAGCCAGTGAAGGTATTTTGTGAAAGCCACCTGGACAGTCTGAGGCAGTCCCCTTTAGAAGGATTCAGCCTCTCGATACTTTCCCCTTCAGCCTTTATGCTTCCCTTTGAGTGCTGATCCCATTTCTCTGCCCCAGTACACACCAAATCTTACCTTGCACTGCCTGCACCTAGTGGGCCTCTCCATGCTGACATCCTGCCCAGAACCGATAGAGTAGGCAGGTTAGGGTAGGTAAATATCAGGACTGTAAGAGGCTCTAGGAAAGTTGAGAAACCTGTCAAAACTCTTAGAGGGTCTTCTCGAAGGACCTACTAGAAGTAGAAGAAGAAAACTTACTTTCAAGGCTACTAGAAATTTCAAAAATCTGTTAGAATAGCTCTCACTCAGCATGCCTACTAGCGTCTACTCAAGGTGTTTGTGGTTGAGAGCTGACCACCAGACAGGGTGCAGTTGGGGAATCCCTCCTAGACAGACACGCAAATAACTAAGTTGGCTTGCTTTAACCTTTATCACCATTGAACATTCATTAGCATACTAAATGACACACCCTCCAGCACCATGATCATTCTGCCCCTGCCCATTTGTAGTAATAAATTGGGTGACTTTCCAATTCCCACCCATTTCTTAGAAAAAATCCGCCCCTTTAATAGACTGTTCCACCCCTTTCAATATTATAACTCACAGAACCCACGAGCCAAAGACCCCTGACATGGCACTTCCTTGTATTCACCCACACTTTGCCTTGAAGTGTGTACTATTCTGTTACTTCCACTCTTGGTAAATGTATTAACTGCCTTACTACGTTCAACTCACTCTGAAATTTTTTTCTGCAGTGAAGTTAAGGACCTGACATAGAACAGGTAACAGACACGGAATCCTGTAACAGAACTTGATCTTGCCCATCAGAGCTGTCCTTGTTTCCAGTGGGCCACATCTGCCTCCCCTCTCTCTGTTGTCACATCTGGTCAGTGACAGTGTCCTGCCTACTTGGCCTGATCCCTCCTCTGCAGAGCTGTCTACTGCACTTGACCTTCACTTTCATTCCTGGACAGGCTCTTTGAAGTCAGTCCCACCCTGGTGGTGGCAGTGCACTCCCTTCTCCTCCCTCCCCTCATTCTGCCTTGGCCACTTGCTGTCTTCCAGGTGCACTGAGGGGACCAAGATTGGCCAGCTGCCCCTTCCATGGATCTCACATTCTAGGGGGACAGTGTGATGGGGATGTGCAGAATCCAGGGGGTTGGCACGAAGGGGAGCTGATGCAGGTGAGGAGTCCTCTGCGGGACCAGCACTTTCAAACATGGCTTCACCATGCCTTTACTCTGTTTGTGGGCTCCCAGGTCTCTTGGGAGCTGCCAGTTCCCACTCAGGTGACTGTCCTGGACCTCCTGGACTGTGCTCTGTCCCTGTGAGCACAGGTCCCTGTGCTATTGGCAGACCTGCTCCATGACACCATGTGTCTGTTTCTTCCCTGAGTCTGCATTTCTCCTGCCTTCCTGGAGCATTCTTGTCCTGCATCACTGAGCTTTGAGTGTCCAGTGACTGAGACGCCTCCCCTGCCTGTGGGACCCTTTTTGGGCCAGGGTACATTCCACTGTGCTGTGTCTCATGGCCTGCATCACACAGCTGAGCCCTCAATTAGGAGAGAGTTGTCTTAGGTCTGTGTGTGTGTTTCTGCCTCCACCTCGGGAACTCCAGGTCCAGTCCTCCTGCCTAAGAGAGCAGGACATACAGACATGTGCTAATTAATAACAGACGGCCCAGGCCAGGTGCCACCCTGGGGTCCTCAGACCTTCAGGCTATGTGGAACAGCTGGGAGGTAGTTTATTTCCAGCAGTCTCCAACACTTCTTCTTTTCTTTTTTTTTTTTTTGAGTTGGAGTCTCACTCTGTCACCCAGGCTGGAGTGCAGTGGCCACTCCCGGCCACTGCAGCCTTGACTTGCTGGGCTCCGGCGATCCTTCCAAGTAGCCAGAACTACAGGCACGCGCTGTCACACCCGGCTCATTTTTTTGATTTATTGTAGAGATGAGGTCTCACCAAGTTGCCCAGGCGGGTCTCGAACCTGCGGACTCAGGCAATTCACTCACCTCGGCCTCCCAAAGCGCGGGATTACAGGCTGAGCCACCAAGCTCAGCCGACATTTTTTCATACATAGTTCTCCAGATAGTGCTTGGTGTGCCTTTGAACTTGGAGACTTTTCATAATTATTCTGTTCAATGTCACAGAATTCCCCATCTCCTGAGAACATCCTAGGAACCAAGAACACTTACAGATGAGTTGAGAAATAATTTCAGTAAAAACTATTAGATGAGATTGACTTGTCTGTCTCTCCTTTGAGATGGCATCCTCCTCCTTGGCAGAGCTTGGGCCTTGTGCCTGATTCATCTCTGGCCCTAGTTCCTGAGGTAGGGCCCACCTGTGATCCCTGCTCAAAAGATGCTAAAGTGAACAGGTATGCCGTTGATGTGTGATTTTGGCATGAGTTTTTTTTGAGTCTCACTGTCGCCCAGACTGGAGGGCAGTGGCTGCTCCCGGCCACCGCAGCCTCCATCTGCTGGGCTCCGACGATCCTTCTGCCTCAGCCTTCCACGTAGCTGGAACTACAGGCGCACGCTACCACGCCTGGCTAATTTTTTTTGATTTATTGTAGAGATGAGGTTTCGCCTGCCCAGGAGGGTCTCGGAACCTGCGGGCTCAAGCAATCCACTCACCTCAGCCTCCCAAAGGCGCGGGATTACAGGCTGAGCCACTGAGCCCGACTTGGCATGAGTTTTATTTCAGATGTTGCTGAATGTAGAGTTCCCAGTATTTTAGCTGCAATGTGGAGGAAGTCAGCTCATGGGCTGTCGCCAAACACTTCTCATGTCAAACACAGGTAGTAGAGAATCTGGTCCCTGTTCCCTGACATAAGCAAGTTGCTTTTTTCTCTCTTAGTCTCAGTTTCCCTACCTGTGGATTCGGAATTCCAAACCCCTTTCTGCTTAAATCATCAGATGATTGTAGGATTAGCAGGAAGCAAGTCAAAAGCAACATGGCCTTGTATAAAGAAAAAGTATCACTCTAATCTCTTCTTGTTTGGGAAGCATTTTGGGTTTCTTTGGAATAAAACATTTCTTGGAAAAAACAAAAATATCGATTGGCAGTATTCATGAGAGATTTTCATTGACGGAGCAATGTTCTGCTTTGTTAAATTTCGATTTCACGTGTTGTTTGGTAGGAAGAAATTTTCGTAGGTCATTACCTCCCCTGCTTGTTCATGGTCAGAGTCTTCCTGTGACTGAGAGAGGGGTTCGCTCCTGGGACTCCGGTGCCTTACAAGCGTTCTGCCTTCACCTAGGGATGCTGTGTTGGCCTGTTGCCTTTCTTCCCAATCTCCCCTTTCTGGTGGGGGAGTTTTGCTCTAAAGAGAAAAGAAAAATAGAGTGGGAGCGTGGGGAGGCGGGGCTCAGAGGAGGTTTTTGTTCAGAAGGGAGAATAAGAACACGTTTGCAGGCCAGTGGGAAAGATCCAGCAGAGGGGAAAGGATTGATGATCTGGAGAAAGAAGCGAAAATGGCTGACCCTGTTGTTGAGTGGGCGGGAGGGGGTGTGTCCTGCATGCACAAGTTCCTGTGTGTCTTTTTCTAGTAACCTCCCCAGGGAGGGCCACGGGAGCAGTCTTCTCGGGTACAGACAGTAAGGGGTGCACCGTCTTAAGAGAATGGAAAGGCAATGATCACGCACATTTAAGCGAGTCTGCTTGTATTATCTCCCTGAGCCAGCAAGTATAAACATGTCAGTGATAAAACACCCCTGCTCCGGGGGGCACTGCTGCCCCTACCTGCACACCTGGGTGCCCCTGCTTGTGCTCACCCCCACAGCAGCAGGAGTGAGGAGGAGGGGGGATGGTGAAGACGCAGGTGGGCTGGCAGGGGTGGTGGAGGCAGCCTCCAGTGAGATAGGAGCCAAGGTCAGCCGTTGAGAGTGAGGCGGGGGAAGAGAGATGAGACATTTGTTCACCATTGGTAGAGAGCACATGGCCTAGGGAGTGCGCAGGATTGCCACGTGTGTATCCAGCGTCGATAGCGTAATGGGCAGTGTGCAAAGTGAGACACATCTGGTCTACAGTGTCCAGGCAGCCCTGAGAGTCCCCAGGTGGCCAGTGATGAGGATGTCAAGGGGGAGCCGGGCAACCTGGGTGTGGGTTGTCAGCCGTCGGAGCTGCGTGAGTGAAGGCACATAGTAGGTGTAGAGTTGCGCCGAGTCAGCCTTGTGGATTTCTGTGCCTGTGACATTGGTGCTACTGAGTAGACTCGTTCCCGCATTTCCTGTGGGATTTCAGTGACTGACAGGTTATGATTGCTTCTTCAAAGTCATCAGCTTTCCAGCATTTAGGGACTGGAGTTGGTCTGGCTTCAAAACCATTGTCCTTTTCATCAATACCAATTCTTTCTTTCAGTAAAAATCATAATATAAAATAGTATAAATATGAAATAAAAGAATGTAAATCTGGCTTTTGTTACTAGATCCTAAATTTAATATTTTTTTTTTTTTTGAGTTGGAGTCTCACTCTGTCGCCCAGACTGGAGTGCAGTGGCCGCTCCCGGCCACCGCAGCCTCGACCTGCCGGGCTCCGGCGATCCCTCCACCTCAGCCTTCCCAGGAGCCGGAACTACAGGCGCGCGCTACCACGCCCGGCTGATTTTTTGATTTATTGTAGAGATGAGGTCTCGCTGCCCAGGCGGGTCTTGAACCCGCGGGCTCAGGCAATCCACTCACCTCAGCCTCCCAAAGGCGCGGGATTACAGGCTGAGCCACCGAGCCTGGCTTAAATTTAATATTTTATCTATACTTTATTTTATCTGGTTAAAAAAATGAATGTTTTCCCCTTCATTATGTCTTCCTGCCTAGTAATGGGTCGAACATAATGAGCTATTAGTAAATACCTGTGAATGGTGATAATGTTGTAAATAGGAATTAAGTGGCTTTAAACAAGACACAGATTCCCATCTTTTCATTGAAAGATGTCTTGGCTCTTGAGAAATGCTATTTTGGTCAATTTTTCCTCCAGCCTAATTTGAGAGAGTCTAGCAAGAATACTTAATTGCCATCAGTGTGCAGTTCATTCATTTGAGGGGTAGCATTTTTCAAGTTGCATATTTGTTTTTACTTGGGTGTACTTATCCTGGAATCTGGGCTGTTGAGTAGGTTTGGGTAACAGAGAGGCCCATATTAGACACTATCCAGGACTGAGGCTTTGAAATATTGAGAAATGAACTTCTGGCAACTGGAGTCCCCTGAAGGTGGATGTGAGCTGCCTGCCATGGGGGTGTCCACCAGAGGGACACAGTCTGGTGGAGGCTGGTGATGGCTCAAAAAGGGTAGTCTTCAGGATTTTCTTTGGCAATTGGAAGTAGTAGTTGTTTATGTGGAGATGAAATAACGCATTCTCCTTTTTTTTCTTACAGAAAACACGGCCATCTTCATGTGTAAATGTTGTAACCTTTTCTCACCAAGTCAGTCGGAACTCCTCTCCCACGTTTCTGAGAAGCACACAGAAGAAGGGGTCAATGTTGATGAGATCATTATTCCCCTTAGGCCTCTGAGTACTCCTGAACCCCCCAACCCAAGCAAAACTGGAGATGGTAAGGGAGACGGGAGGACTGGGAGGCGAGGCAGGATGCCTTACCCACGATGTGCCTGTTGATGTTGATTTGCTTTGTGGGCATAATAGAAACTAGAAAGTACACACTTCTGGCCCAGAAGTCATAATTACTGTGCAATTGTAGATCTGCTCAAATAAGGTTGTGTCTCTGGATTCCCCATACTGGCCCCCTGGAAGTACTGGGGTACAGTGTCTGGTTGATGAATGAATGAATGAATGGAAGGAGTTGGCAGGACCCAGCAGTGCAGAGAGCGTGCACTTGTTAGATGAGTATGGATCTAACCCAATTCCATCCAGCACCCACTAGCTGCGTGCCCTGAAGCAGATGATATTACTTCTCCAAGCCTCCCCTTGCTTATCTGAAAAATGAAGACAGACACACTAGCTACAAAGAGGTCTGTGAGGATTAAGTCAACGACTATGCCTACAGCACCTAGGATGATGCCTGGCACACAGAAGACAACATTCTAACATACACGATTAATAAATAAGCATATATAATCCTAGAAACAGCATTTTTGAACCAATCACATAAACCTGGAACAAGGATTCAAATGGTAAAGCTTTGTCACACAGAATCCTTCAGGTTCCTGGTCAGTGTGCAAAGTGAGATACATCTTGTCTGCAGTGTCCAGACAGCTTTCACTGAATGGTATCAGATGCCGCAAGGTACCCGTATTAGAGACACCCTCCAGGCACTGTAATTAGGTCCCCACAGACAAAGAAAATGTATAGCACAGGAAGCACAGTTGCAGAAATTCCCCACCCAACTATTTTTTTATAATGAAGGACATCAGCCAGTCTCCCATGCCAAAGCTCAGTGTCTAGTAGGAAATGTCCCACGGCAGGATTCAGTAGCCACACTAATAAGCCAGTTGTTCCTTCCTGGGAATATTCAGACCGGCATTTCTAAACAGACTGGCTATTGATCATCTGTCAGACCCCGTTCACAAGGAGAGATTCCAGACAAAACATGTTTTGGTTAACAAGCTCCTGTGCCCGTTCCCAGGGTGCTTGGAGAAACATACCTGATGGAAGATTCGGTTTTTGAGAAGTTAGGAAGTTCTACCAGTTATTGTTAGTGGCATAAAGTGAAAAACTAAGAAAATTCAGCACTCAGAGCTAGTTATGGGAAGCAAGGAGGAGCCGTTAGTATTTTTATCATCATCACCATCAACTAACATTGGTTGTGTGTCCATGGTGTCCCTTACCCCCCCCCCCCATAACCTTGTGAGCTGATCTGTCCTGTCCCCATTAGAGAAAGCAGCGACGGGAATGTACGTATAATCAGTATAATTGCATCTCAACCAGCTGCACACATTTGTTACTCTGCTTTGAGGGAGAGGAGACAGGAGGAAAGTTATTGGGGGCACTAAGGGTCAGAATCTACCTAGTGCCAGGGGTCTTATAGTTGACTGCTCCTTCTCTGATGCCAGAGGAGGAGCTTTGGTGACATCCATAGTCCTCACGGCCCCTTCTCTGCTGAGCAGCCTTGGCTTTCTCAAGAGTGTAGCTTCACAAACAGAGGGCAGCCTTAGTCAAAAACTTCAAGGGGCCTTAGTCACAAACTTTGAATGTTGTGTACCCGCCTCCAGGGTCGAATGTATATGAACTCAGAAAAATGAACACTCTCCCTTGTCCACTCATATGACAGATGGAAGTCACATGGATTAACAGGGAGAGAACTTGGAGAAGGGTCTCTGCAAGACTTTTAGTTCTATTTGAATTCAGCGTTGCTTATTAAGGTTTCTTCTTTCTAAATTGAGACGTGAAGAAGAGAGAAAATCATTTTAAATCTATTTTATACATAAATGAATCCATGATAATAAAGCAGATAGAGAATTCACATGGAATTATGTGTGTTGGTGTTTTGTGAGGTATATGTTCGACTTCTAGCCTTCCCTTCTTTCGTGGGACAGCGCCATCCACTCAGGAGTTCACCTTGAGCTTTTCCCCTTTCCTGGAAAGTCACAACCCACCCCACAGCCCATCCCCCCACACTCATTTCATCTTGTCTCACCCCTGACTTACAGCTGCAGGTACTGGGCTGTTGGTAGAACGGCAACTCGACTGAATGCGGAGGCCACCCCTCTGCCTTGGAAGCCCCCGGAGGTGTCTTTTCCTGTTCACTCCTGCATGTTCCTAGGACTCATTCAGCTTGGGGTCGCCCTGAAGGGCCCCTGGTCCCAGGTGGGGCTAGAGGCCCTTTCTCTGGGCTCCCGGAACCCCCACAGTCTCATCTCAGCTCTGTCCTTCCCGGATGTGCTTTCCGTGTGTCTGTTTCTCTCTCTTGCTTGTCAGGGAACGCCCCAAGGAAGGGATTTGGGCTGTTTCAGCTCTTAGCCCCATGTCCTGGCTCGGGGCCTGACACATGGTACAGCCCCTTCCCTGTGTGTTGCGTGAATGAATCACCTTTTACTGTCATTCTTTGCTTTCTTGCCTTGGGCCTTGCTGTCTTCCCTCCATCCCACCTGCCAGCCCTAGCTCAAGAAACTTCAGTGGCTCCCCCTCACCCAAACCAGAGCGCCACAAACTTATTTGACCCGGGGACCCTCTGACTGGCATAAGCCCTCTGACTTTCTGTGCACTGCCTTTGGCAGCATGAGTTCACAGGTGAGGACTTTCATCCCCTTCTCTTGGTCCTGTAGGCCCCACCCACAGCCGAACAGCTGGAGGTTTTAGGCCCTGGCTCCTTTTCCCCTTTTTGGTGTTACAGGTGAACCCATATATATAAAGCTCCCCTTACTTCCTTCAGGCAGACTTTGATGCTTCTCTGGGATGAATGCACTGTGTGAGTAAACCCATCAAAACAATCAGACTCATCCTTTGTACTCTCCCCCGCAATTACAAGAGTAATGAAGTCTTGATGTAAAAAGCTTAAAACAATATAAAGTAGGCAAGGTACACTTGCCCATCCCCCACCAAGTTTCTGGAAACAGCACTGCTAAACAATTCTATGTGTGCTGTGCATGTGTAAAAGTAAATCAACTCTTTGTTATTGGTTTTTGTTTAATAACAAAAATAGGGTCATGATATATGTATTGCGGTCCTTTTTTCTTTTCTGTTTTTTGACCATAAAAAAAAATTTCAATAGCTTTGTGGGGTACAAATTGCAACCTTTTTTTCTTAATGTCAGTCGTATATGCTGGGTATCCCTTCACTTCAGTACTGACGTCTCCTAATTTTTTTTCAATTTGAAGTGTAATAGACAAATAAATATTATACACTTGATATTTTGATGTATCTCTGCATTATGAAATCACAATCAATCTAACTAACTTATCTGTCATCTCATGTAGAGTTTTCTTCTGTATGTATCATGAGAACATTAAGATCTATTCCCTTAGCAAATGTCAAGTGTACAATACGGTATTATTACTATCCTAATTCTTTTCACTTTATGATATTTCCTTCTATGGATAATGCATAATTTACTTGACCTTTATTTTCTTTTTTTTGATGCCATGTGTCTTCTCTCCAACTTTGTGCTATTTAAACAATGTTACAATGAATATTGTTGTAAATATCATTGCACACTATGTATTTATGTTGGCTATATTCCTAGATGAATTGCTTCTGTAGAGGGTATGTGTGCTTGAAAGTTTGCTAGGTTCTATCAGAATGCTCCCTGAAAAGGTTTTACCAATTTACATTCTCATTAGAATCAAAGAGCTTCTGTTTTTCCATGTGCATATCAACTCAAGGATATTATCATATTTTTTAGAGTTTTTGCCAATTTGATAGACAAAAAATGGTGTATAATTTTATTTGCATTTTGTTGGTCACTAGTGTAGTTGGCCATGCTAAATATGTTTAATGGCTATTTACACTTCTGTGAATTGCCATTTATATCAATTGTCTGTTTTTCTATTTGATTTTTATTGGTTTGTAGAAACTCTTTGTATAGAGAATACTAACACTTGCCTTTAGAAAATCTATATATACTCATTTTAAACCTCATAATGCAGGGTAATTATTTTATATAATAAGTATTCACTGAGATGTACCTACATATTTGCTGCCCTCTGACTCTTCAGTCCTTGGATCTCCATCCATTCATCTTGGTCATTTTAAAATTTTCTGGTATAGAGCATTCTTTAGATTTCTTCATAAGGAAATCTAAATAGGGCTGTTTGTCATGTACTCTCCTGGTTATTGTTTGTCTGACATGGTCTTTATATACTGTTTATTGTTAATATATATTTTTGTTGGAAATACAATTTTAGGTTGGCTTTCTTTTTCATTTCAGCACATTGAAAATATTATTTCACTGTCTCTGACTTTCATTGTTGTTCACAGGATGTCACCTGTTAATCTAATTATCATTTCTTTAAGCACTTTTATTTTTTATTTTTTGTTTTGAATTGGAGTCTCCCTCTGTCACCCAGGCTGGAGTGCAGTGGCACACTCATGGCCACCACAACCTTGACCTGCTGTGCTCAGGCGATCTTTCCGCCTCAGCGTTCCATGTAGTTGGAACTACAGACATGCCACCATGCCTGGCTAATTTTTGTGATTTATTGTAGAGATGAAGTCTCACCAAGTTGCCCAGGCTGGTCTTGAACCCCCAGGCTCAGATAATCCTCTCACCTCGGCCTCTCAAAGTGCTGGTATTACAGGTCAAGCCACCGCGCCTGGCCCCTTTAAGCACATTTATTCCCTGGTCTCTTTATTTTTGGTTTTCTAAAGTTTCACTCTGATGCCTCTAAGCAAGATTTTTAAAAAACAATTATTGTGTAGATATTGGTTGGGCTTCTTAAAATGTATAGATGTATGATTTTTATACATTTTGGAAAAGTCTGAACTATTATACCTTCTGATATATCTTTCTACTTCAATTTCTTTCTCTTCTCTTTCTGAAACTTAAATATGTGCTAGTCCTGCTCTATATTTTTATTCTAACTTTTATATTTTCTATGCTTTTACCACTTTGTGCTACATTCTATGTATTTTACTCTGATCCATTTCCTAGTTCCTTAATTGTTTTTTCACCTGTTTTCTTGAGATAAAATTAATATAAAATAAAATTTGCCATTTTAACAGTTTTAAAGTGTAAAATTTAGTAGTTTTTAGTATATTCACAATGTTGTACAGCTACCCAAATATCTAATTCCAGAACATTTTCATTACTCCAAAAGAAAACCCTGTATCCATTAAGCATGACTCCCCATTCTTCCTGCCCCTTCTCCCTATTCCCTGGAACCTACCTTCTGTCTATATGGATTTGCCTAGTCTGTAAATTTCAAATAAGTAGAATCATATAGCCTTTTATGTCTGGCTTCTCTGGCTTAGTTTAATATTTTCAAGATTCATCCATATTGTAGCATGTATCAGGACTTAATCCTTTTGTTAATGGCTGAGTGCTGTTTCATTGTATGCTTAAAACTACATTTTGTCCATCCATTCATCTGCTGATGAACTTTGAGTTGTTTCTACTCTTGGCTACTATGAATAGTGCTCCTATTAGCATTTGTGTACACATTTTTGTGTGGTTAGTTATTTCCATTTATCTTGGGTATAGACTTAGGAGTGGAATTACTAGGTCATATGGTAATTCTTATTTAAATTTTTGAGGACTGCCCAAGTGTTTTCAGTAGTAGATGCATTATTTTGCAATTCTATCATTAATATATGAGGGATGCAATTTTTTCACATCCTTGCTAACACTTGTTAATTTTCACATTTTGGTTTGTAGCATGGTAGTGGGTATCTCATTATAGTTTTGATTTACATTTGCCTGATGACTAATGACGTTGAATATTTAAGTCTTTGATCCATTTTGAGCTAATTTTTGTGTATGGTTTGAGGTAGGATTCCAGATTTGTTCTTTTGCTTGTGGTCATCTTGGTGTCCTGGCACCATTTGTTAACAATACTGTTCTTTCCCCATTGAGTGGCTTGGCACCCTTGTCAAAAATCAATTGAGTTTAGATGTGTGAGTTTAATTTTAGACTTTCAGCTTTATTTTATTGATCAATATATCTCTGCTCATGCCACTACTATACTGTTTAGATGACTGTGGCTTTGTAGTAAGTTTTGAAATGGGGAAGTTAGAGTCTTTCAATTGTCTTCTTTATCAAGATTATTTTGTCTTTTCAGTGTTGTTTGCAATTTCACATGACTTTTAGGATTAGCGTGTTTGTTTCTTCAAAAAAGGGAGTTGGAATTTTGATAAAGATTGCATTGGCTTAGTTTGGGGAATATTGCCATCTTAACACTATTAAACCCTTCCAATCCAAGGATGTGAGATTTCTTTCCATTTATTTAAGTCTCCTTTAATTTCAACAGTGTGTTGTATTTTTCGGTGTATAAGTCTTATACCTACTTGGTTCCTTTAATTCCTAAGTGTTTTATTCTTTTTTATACCACTGTAAATGGATCCCTTTTATTATTTTCATTTTCAGATTGCCGATTGGTAATTTATAAATATAACTGTTATTTGATTGTTGATCTTTTATCCTGAAACTTTGCTGAACTTGTGTATTAAATCCAGCAGTTTTTTAGTGGACTCCTTAGGAGGCTGTATATACTGGGGTGCCAAAAAAATACATACACATTTTAAGAGATATTGTCTATGTATTACTTTTCAAAGTTGAATTGAATTATGATAGCATTGTGTAATATGACGTTTACTTAAAAGATGGCCTTAATGAAATGAAAGCTAGCGTCACCCTGTGACAGGCAGGACAGTCAAAGAAAATGGTAGAAGCATGTTTGTTGTTCAGGGAGTGCAAGACCATTTGGAAGAGGTTTTTGAAATTCTAGAACATTGTGGAAGTACAAGAACAATTGAGGTGTGAGTATGCGATAGAACCTCCAACACACCTAACGAATGCATGCTCACATGCATGATAAGAGACACATGGTCCTGTGTGTGGAACATCTGGGAGGCCTTACACAGCAACAAGCCCTACAGTACTATTCTTCGTCACCTAAGTAGATGCTGATGGCAACCACTTTGAGCACCTCTTGTAATTGCAGAAGTCAAACGTGACTTGTATTCATCTTTTGTTATTGGTATATATTGAGCATTACCATTTTAATACAGTTTTTTCCTTTCTTAAAATTTATACACATTTTTGTGGCACCCTCAGTATAATCTTGTTGTCTGTGACTACAGATAATTTTACTTTTTTTCTTTCTGGTATAGATTCCTTGTATTTCTTTTTCTTGCCTAATTGCCCTGACTGGAATCTCCAGTATGATGTTGAATAGAAGTGATAAGAATAGACATTCTTGTTTTGTTCCTGATCTTATAGAGAAAACATCCAGTCTTTCACCTTTAAGTATGATGTTACCTGTGAGTTTTTTGTTTTATCTTGTTTTTGATTGATGCTCTTCATTAGGGAAGTTTCTTCTATTGTTAACTTGTTGAGTTCTTTTTTTTTTTTTTTTTAAATCATAAAAGTCTGTTGGATTTTGTCAAATGCTTTGTCTACATCTGTTGAGATGACCATGTGGTTATTTTCCTTTTATATATCAGGATGTAGTCACCCTTTAATTTTTGGGACAGGTCCCATTTAGTCATGTTGCATAATCTCTTTACTATGCTGCTGGATTCAGTGTTCTAGTATTTTGTTGAATATATTTGCATTTATATTTATAAGAAACATTAGTTTAAGGTCTTTTCTCTGATGTCTTTGTCTAGTTTTGATTTTAGGGTAATAGTGGTCTCACAGTATGACTTGGGAAGTGTTCCTTCCTCTTCTATTTTTGGGAGACCTTTGAAGTAAGGTATTCATTCTTCTTTAAACATTTGATAGAATTCACCAGTAAAGCTATTTAGTCCTGGGGCTTTTATTTTTTTAGTGAGAAGTTTTAAACTACTGATTCAATCTCTTGTTATAGGTGATTTTCTATTTTTGAATTAGGTTTGGTAGTTTGTCTTTCTAAGAAATTTTCTATTTCATCTAGATTATCTAATTTTTTGGCATACAGTTGTTCATAACATTCTCCTGTAATCTGATTTTTTTAAGATTAATAGTAATGCTCCTCTTTTCATTCTTGATTTAGCAATTTGAGTCTTATCTATATTTTTCTTGGTGGGTTTAACTAATTGTTGCCAATTTTGTTGATCTTTTAAAAGGTTTGATTTTGTTGATTTTTCTTTTTTCTTGTTCCATATTTTATTTTATCCCTTACCACTGTAGGCATTACTGTTTTTCTTATTCTGCTTGTGTCAGGTTTAGTTTGCTTCTGAGTTCCTTGTTTCTTAAGTTGAAAGGGTAGGGGGTAGGCTATTGATTTGAGATTCTTTTCTCTTTCAGATCTTTCTTTCTGTTTTCTTTCTTTCTTTCTCTCTCATTTTTCCAGCTTTATTGAGGTATAATTGACAAATAAAATTGTATAAATTTACAGTGATGATTTGATATACATATATTGTGAAATGATACCTTAATCAATTTAGTTAACATATCTGTCACCTCATATAGCTACCTTTTTGTGTATAAGGAGAATATTTAAGATTTCTCTTAGCAAGTTTTAAGTATACAATAGAGTATTGTTAACTGTACTCACCATGCTGTGCATTAGATCCCCAGAATGCATTGAATCTATTGATTGCTTTTAGTAGTGTGGATATTTTAACAATATTTATTCTAATTTATGAACATGGGCTATCTTTTCATTTATTTGTGTTATCTTCAATTTCTTCCATTGATGTCTTACAGTTTTCAGGGTATAGATCTTTAACCTTAGTTAAATTTATTTCCAAGTATTATAATCTTTGATGGTATTGTAAGTGGGATTATTTTTTCAGATTGTATAGAAACATAACTTATCTTTGTATGTTGATTTTTGTATCCTGTAACTTTATTGAATTTGTTTATTAGTTCTAACAGTTTTGGGGTGGAATCTTTAGGGTTTTCCATATATAAGATTATGTCACTGGAAAACACAGGTAATTTTTTTTTTTTTTTCTTCTGAGTTGCTGTCTCACTCGGTTGCCCAGACTGGAGTGCAGTGGCCGCTCCCGGCCACTGCAGCCTCGCCTGCTGGGCTCCGGCGAACCTTCCACCTCAGTCTTCCGAGTAGCCGGAATCACAGGCATGCGCTCCCATGCCCGGCTGATTTTTTTTTATTTATTGTAGAGATGAGGTCTCGCTGCCCAGGCGGGTCTCGAACCCGCGGACTCAGGCAATCCATTCACCTCAGCCTCCCAGAGGCACGGGATGACAGGCTGAGCCACCGAGCCCGGCTGGATAATTTTTTTTTGGCATGCTTTTAACTTACTTGTTTACTTATTTATTTTTGCCTCATTGCTCTGGCTAGGACTTCTAGTGCCATGATGGATAGAAGTGGTGAGAACAGGCACCTTTGTCTTGTTCCTGATCTTAGAGGAAAAGCTTTCAGCTTTTCACGATTGAGTATGATGTTTACTGTGGGTTTGTCATATACGGTTTTTATTATGTTGAGGTACATTCCTTCTATACCTAATTTGTTGAGAGTTTTTTTTTTTAAATCATGAGAGGTTGTTGAATTTTGTCACACTTTTTTCCTGAACCTATTAGGATGATCATATGATTTTTATTCTTTATTCTCTTAATGTAATGTATCACGTTTATTGATTTGCAGATTTTGAACCAGTCTTATATTTTAGGGGTAAATTCCACTTTACCATGGTGCATAATTTTAAAAAATGTACTGTTGAATTTGATTTGCTAGTGTTTTGTTGAGTATTTTTCATCTATCTTTATCAGTAATACTGACCTGTAATTTTCTTTTCTTATAGTATTCTTGTCTGGTGTTGGTCTCATAAAATGAGTTTGGAAGTGTTCCTTCCTTTTCAATTGTTTTTGAAGAGTTTGAGTATAATTGGCATTGATTCTTTTTTAAATGTTTGGTAAAATTTAATGGTGAAGTCATCTGGTCCTGGGCTTTTCTTTGTTGGGAGAGATGATTACTAATTTGATTTCCTTATTTGCCATTGGTCAGATTTTCTATTTCTTTATGATTAAGTCTTGGTAGATTATATGACTCTAGGAATTTACCCATTATCCAGTTGGTTGACATATACTTGTTCATAGTAGTGTTTTATGTTACTTTGTATTCCTGTGGTACAAATTGTAATATCCTCACTATTATTTATAATTTTAATTTATTTGTGCCCCCCCTTTTGGTTAGTCTAGATAAGGGTTGCTCAATTGTGTTCATGTTTTTCAAAAAAACAATTCTTAGTTTTGAACTTTTTCATTGTTTCTTTTTCTTTTATTTCTACTCTGTTCTTTATTATTGCTTTCCACCTGCTCTCTGGTCTTAGTTTATTCTTCTTTTTCTGGTTCCTTGAATTGTAAAATTATGTTGGTGATTTGAGGTTTTTTTCCTAATGTAGGCATTTATGGCTATAACTTTTCTACTTGGAACTCCTTTTGCTGCATCACAGAAATATCAGTATGTTGTGTCTTTGTTGTGTTCGTCTCAAAGCATTTCTGACTTTTCTTATGATTTCCTCTTCTACTCACAGGTTATTTAGAAGTATCTGTTCATTTTCATACTTTTTTTTGATTACTCAAATTTCTTCCAATTTATTTCTAACTTCAACATACTTTGTATGATTTCGTTTTTTTTAAATTTATTGAGACTTTATTTATGGCCTAACATGTGGTTTGTCCTGTAGAATGTTTCATGCACTTGAGAGGAATTTATATTCTGCTGTTGTTGGGTGGCATGTTCCATATATATGTGTGTAAGGTCTGGTTGGTTTATAGGGTAGTTCAGATCTTCTACTTCCTGGCTGATGCCTGGGTTTTATAATTGAGGAATATGTGGCTTAGAGATTCAGAGGAATTAAAATAGCAAATGCGAGGTTACCTATTTTTAGTAAGCGAGAGAGTACGATTTAGCTCAGCTGGTCTGATGGCATTTGCATGTTCTTATAGTCCAGGTATAATAAAATTCTTACCATTGAGCTGCTTTTATAAATTACTTTTCTTTATTAAATAATTTACTTTTGGCTTTACATCTTTTTGAAAACATGTTCTTTTTGTTGTTTTTATGTATACTAGAAGATTAGCTGCCTGTGCAGTTTAATTTTAAAAAGTTAAAATTAAAAATTAAACTCAGCCTCTTCATAAGAGAAAATTTCCTAAATTTCTTTCATTAAGAACTCCAAGCCTTTCTTTTTTTCTTTGTGAAAGTTCATAAAATTTGAGGCTCGTAGAGGCTTAGTTTCTCTCTAATGATTTTCATTCAGGTTTAACCTTCACAATTCATTTTAAGTTGAGAGATACTTGAAATGGTTTAATTAAACCGTTAGCTGAGTAGTAATTGATTTATTATTTTGGTCTCCCTTTATAACATGAAGGCTCCTAAATCCTCTGGTTTATTTTATAGCCTTTTAATCTTTTTTGCTCATGTAGGAAGTGGTCTGCAGAAGGACCCTTCATTTCCCTTCTCTCTTCCTAATCAGACCTCTGGCTGTCATCCAAGAAGAAATTACCTAATGGACCAACCTTATTCTCCCGTGTGTGCGCGCGTGCGCGCGCGTGTGTGTGTAAGAGAATGTGTGTGTGTGTGCGTGTGTAAGAGAATATGTGTGTGTGGTTGTATCTGAGTGTGTGTGACTGCGTATTTGGCCAGGTTTGCGAGCGTGTGTGTGTGCACGCACACCCACATGGTCATTGTCTTGATGGAGACTGGGACAGTTGGACTTGCTTGAGGAAGAATTTACATGGGTCCCCTGAGAGTCTTATTCTGGCTCTCCCGTCTTCTTCCTCATTTTAGACCCTCAGTAGAAACTCATTCCTTTTCTTTTCTGTTGGTTCCTTTCCTCCCCCTTCCCTCTTTCCATTTCTTTATTCATTAACTGTTTTGTGTCCCTGCTCTGTGCTGGGGTGGTGTGCTCAGTACTGGGGCCTCAAGGGGTCCCAGGCATGGTTCCTGTCAGCTCTGGCACTCTGGCTGGTGAGGGCAGTAGGCAGAGAGGCAATCTCAGTGCAGCACGGTGAATGCTTTTCTAGGGTTAAGTCCAGGCTACTAAAAGGAGGGTTCCCAGGGTAAAAGGAGTGTTCCCAGGGGAGGCTGACATCTATGTTTAAATCTGCATATTGTCACTTCTGGACATTTACCAGGAATAAGCCATTCTGAGTACATGGAGGAATGTTGAGCCCTCTCATCTACCTTCGTTGACTGGCAGCACGGTGCAGTGGAAAGGGCACACACCTTGGAATCAGATGGATTTAGGCTCCAATCCCAGAGCTTTCACATGATTACCGGGGCCTTGGTTGGCACTCAGTATGCTTTTATGTGGATTACAAAAGGGTGCCCTCATTCCGGGGGGATAAGTTAGTCACAGGAGCTCTTTCTGGGTGAACAAACAAAATATGCTCGGAGTTGATGTGGCCAGGGCCCAAACGCACGACTCGGCTAGTGGAATATGGCCACGATGAGCCCTCAGTCACCCCCTCACATAGGACACATCCTGCATCACAACCTCAAGGTCCCACCAGGGGCTTAGATGAGGCCCCTCCAGGCTGTGGCTTTTGTCACCTGTCAAAGGGAGATAAGATACTTTTTCATAGGTTCCGAGGCCAGTGCATGTCCCTAGAGATGTCTTGGTTCACAGTGAGTGCCACTGCACACTATACCCTCCTGCTTCCTTTTATCCACATGCTCTCCAACCCAGGGAGTAGGGTCACAGTGAGGTTTGCAGCTGTGTGAGACCATTGTTATTTTCCTGCAGAACTTAGTATAGAGGTCAAAGTGTGTTATTTCTGTGCTCCGATATTAATTGAACTGTCCAGCAGCCTTACTATGACATGAGCATGGAGTTCACGACTTCACAGCAAACAGGTCAGGGTTCAAATCCTGGCTCTGCCACGGAGTTCTGTGATCCTGGGGCAAATTAATTAATCTTTTTAAGCCTCAGTGACCTCAACTTTGAAATGGGTTCCATACTAATGTCTCCACTGGGAACTCAATGAGAAAATGCATGTGAAGTGCTTAGCATTGCTGTCATTTATGTGGCATTTCCACGGCACAGCAGATAAGACCACAAGGAGCAGGCTTGGGATGCTGTCAGCCTCTCAGTGCCTGGCATTGTTGAACAGAATACAGTGTGTCCTTGCAAAGGGGATATTGCGTACCTCATAAACCTAAAAGACTTGTGTGACCTCATTTCTGATAAATAATTCATTGTCTCCCCTATTGCTTCCTGGGTTTTGGAAATAAATGTCAGGGAGATTGACTGTCAGGGCCCTAAAATGTTAGTCTTTCAGGATTTTCCGAAATTCTTGAGTTGGTGTGACTGGAAATTGAACTGCCCTATGTGAGTGCTGGGAGGCTGACTGTATTCAGGGTTTGAGGTGTAATAAAATTTGTGTGCCCCTAATTCTATATTGGATTTCCTGGTGTGTGAGCTATTTTAAAATGAAGAAATCAAGGAAAAAGCGCATATTAAGCTAGAATGAGCAAGAAGCATGCGCATTAAAGAATCACATTGTCTAACTGTGGACTGGCTGGAAAGATAATAGTTTCTTAGCAGAGATATTCTAAGTCAGAATCTTAATGACTATGGCCATAATATTAAACAGTTGCCATTTGCAAATTACCTTGTGAGTACTGTGCTCAACAAAGAAGTGGGTTGCTTTTTATCAATAGTGTCTATAAAATAGGATAAGTATGATGTTTATTTTTCACATTGGAAACTGAGGCTCAGGGGGGATTTGAGCCCACATCTGCCTAGCTCCAAGCCAGTGTTCTCTGTGCAGCACTTACTGGCTCTGTTAAAATGTCTAGAACTGACCTTCATTACCCATGCCTCAAGGGTATATGATTCTGCAGAAAAGATTTTTGATGGGAAACAAGGAAACCCAAATCCCAGTTCTGCGCACTCAGCAGCTAGTTCTGGAAAATGTGCCAAGTCACTTGAACCTTTGGGTCTCTTGTTTCTTTTCCTGTTGAGGAAATTATGTTTGCTCCATCCATCTCCTAAGGTTTTTATAAGGATAAAATGAGTTAATAGCTAGGAAAGTGCCTTGCAAACTTGAGTGATGCACAAATAAAGGGCTTACATTATTAAATTTTTGATAATGTTGGGCCGTGTTTTTCATAACGCTCATGTTGTGTTTTGATTGAATTTAAAAACCTTGGGCTGATTCTTCCTGTCCCTTGCCAGTTTTTGGCCTTGGATCTGCAAGGACGATGATTTTCTGACTAAGAAAAAATTGTTCCCAAACTATGGATTTAGGACAGAGTTAAGATGCACTATAGCTCAGTGCTTTCTTCTTGTTGGAAATTTGGGACACAAGAAATGGCTTCTCTTTCAAATGTTTCTTTTCTATCATCAAGCAGCTGATCAGAGTGTCCTTATTTATTGTCTACTCCATACCCAGCTGTGGTCAGGACCCCATGGGACCTAGGAATCAAAAGGCCAGCTCGGGTCTCAGGGTTTATTATGAAAGGTGGGAAAAAGAGAAATAACCAGGAGGCAGTATGGGCCTGCGCACACCCCACATGTGTGACTCACACTGTAATGCGAGTCAAGCCGAGACGGCGTTCTGCTTTAATATCTGGGGACGCCTCACGGAGGAGGCACTGAGGTCTGAACTGGACCTGAAACATTAGCATTTGACTTGAGGTTTGGGTCTGACTGGGAGTGAAGAAAATGGTCATAGGTGGCAGGGGCAGGGAGGAATAGTATAGGTAAGTTAAAGACAGAGATTATCTGCATATTTAGGGAGGTCTGGAAAATTGCATTGAGTAATCAAGGGAGAGAGAGGAGGAGGTGGAGGCTCTGTGTGTGTGTGTGTGTGTGTGTGTGTGTGTGTGTGTGCACATGCGTGTGTTTATAGGGTTGGACCACATGCTAAAGGACCTAGAAACCCAAGTCTTAGAGCTGTGGAGCAAAGTCAAGAGTGGAAGGTTCAGAGTGAAGGAATGACAGTGAGGTGAGGGACAGAGACAGAGAAGGCAAGAGGCAGGCGTCTAGAGACCGTGTGCAGGCGTCTGGCTGGCAAAGTTGTCATGAGAATGGAGAAGAGATTTACTGGACAGACATCTTTAGGATGAAACCTACAGAGTTCAGTGACAGATTGAATAAAGGAATTCGGAGGGAGGAAGAGGAATTAAAACTAACTCCACTGAAATGTTTTGATTTAGAGGTTACACGATTTTCCTTGCCTGGTTCCAAGATTCTCAGCTCTTCCATAAAATGCGAGTAGTTGACAGCAGCAACTCATTTCCAGTGCTTAAATTATTCCAAGTTCATTTATGAATATTTCATTTTTAGCTAACTAATTGGTCTTGAGGATCTGAATTATGAATGCAGCAAGTTGGAAGATTAGTTTTGTCACCATCGTGTTTGAGACTTTCCAAAACTTTCAAAGCTGAGTTTGTTTCTTCCTTGCCATGGGATGGTGCACTGCTCATCAGTTTAATTCACCCAGATTTATTGGGTGTCTGCTGTGTAGGGCACCGGGTTAGGTGTCGAAGGGGTATAAAGAATAATCAGGACAAGGAGTCTACCTTTGCGGAGTCTCAGTCTGGGGGAAGAGAGACTCGGAGATGACTCTGCTGTGTGGCACACTGTGTTGTCCCCTGCATATGACGCACTGTGGCTTGCACACACTAGGCACTGAGGTTCGCACACCGTAGGCATTAAGGCTTGTGCACTGTAGGCACCGTGGCTTGCACACAGTAGGCACCATGGCTCATGCACTGTAGTCATCAAGGCTTGCACACTGTAGGCATCGAGGCTCATGTGGGCACAGTGGTTCTTGCATAATGGGCACCACAGCTGCAATCTGTGTGCTCTGGCAAGTCAGTGTGGAGAAAACACTGTGTACCCCGCAGCACTGAGTTTGCCAGCCTCAAGGTTAAGGGCATATTCTCCACAGGACTGCCAAACTGACCCAAGACTCCTGACATGAGATACAAATTTGTGGGGTCCCCTGAGCCACCCTCACTTCTCACCAGCTAGCTACAAATTTGGAGGTCCCCATGGCCTCCCTCAGGTTTGGTAATGTGCTAGAACAACTCACAGAACTCAGGAGAGCACTATAATTATGACTGTAATTTTATTATACCAAAAGGATACAAATCAAAACCAGCCAAAGGGAGAGATGCATAGGCAAAGTCCCAGGCTGGGAAGGCCCCAGACCTGGAGCTTTTGGTCTCTGCAGAGTCCCCGACTGTTACCTCCTCCCAGCTACAGTGACTGACAATACTCAAAGAGTATTTCTAATCAGGGAAGCTCACACGAGCCTTGGTATTCCAAGTTTTCAATGTGGCTCAATGACATGCTGCCCACATAGCTGACTCCTTCCTGGAGGTTGAGACTCTTACTTTATTCTCTTGTTCCTCCAGGGGTTGGAATGGATGCGCCATGTTCCAAAATCCCCATGATAAATTGCATTGTTTGTCTGGTGGTCAAAGTCCCCAGACAAGCAAAGGTGCTCCTCCTATCAAGAAGGACATCCAGGGGCCTGGAGATCACCTCCCAGTAGCCAAGGCTGAAGGCCAGACCCCTCTTTGGGTAAAGTCAATTCTTCACTGCATCCTCATAGAGTATTTCCGGGGAGTGGTTTGTACCTGTAGGATGTCAGAGTCTGTTGCTGAGGGTTAGACTTTTAATAAACCGTTGTGCACCATGTTCCTGCGACTCAGCTGACGTGACACAAGGTGGGTGTTTTATAGTCTCTCTGCTAATTCAGCTTCTCTGATATTAATTGCTGCTTCAGTAGGTTGTACAGGCACACGTTCTTGCAAAGAATTGTAAGAAGCAAAGTGTTTATGACTTTGAGTAGGTGGCTTACCCAGACTCTGTGTCTTCTATTCCTTCCCCTCCCATTTTCCGTACACAGGGGTTGGTTCTCCTGTAAACACCCCTTTGCTCTCCTGGGTGAATTCCATGGTATGCCCGTTATTTGTTTTATCTGGTCTCTCTGTTGGTTTGCCCTCCTGTCCTTAAGTACCTTTTCCTGACTGGTGCTCTCCCTGCCCCAACACACCCAGGGAGATAGAGTGAAGGTTGCAATCGTGCTGACTGCCTGGTTTGGATTGCTCAGCCAACGCTGGCCGAGTCACTCTTGGCGTTGCAACTCAGCAGCTCTGCTTCAGCAAGTGCTCCCCTTTTCTAGGAAATCGCCTGTTCTATTCTAGTGCCCGGTCCCCCTGAGGTCTTGGGGACCTCGCACCAAGGCAGGCTCCTTTGTCCTGAGGCCCCATTGTAGGCTGCTCTGTCCTTGCAGACCCTGCCCCAGAACTATCCAGTCTCTGCTTCCCTCTGCCCCTGTGTCCTCCCTTTCTGATATATGAGCACGAGTGACAGACTTCACGGATCCTCATGGTGGTAAGCAGTGGATGAAGTGGCTGGTGTCTTGTTGCACAGAGCCACAGCTTGAGAGAGAGCAGGCAGGGACCTGAAAGACTTGACAGGTAAGCATGAACCCAAGGTGGCGCTGGAACCTAGGACTCCTCCCCTCCCCCCGATTTTCAGGTTCCTGGAGGATGCTCAGGTGCCATGACTGACAACTCTAGCCTTGGCGGTGTCAGCCTGGCTGCTGGTGGCTCCCTGCTTGGCATGTTCCAGGGGCGCCACTCATGTCGTGTCATCTAAAGACCATGCCCCCACACAACTGTCCTCAATGCTCTACTCCCTGAGCTTGCTCAGCCTGTTCATTTCCCACCTTCATTCTTGAGATGTGCCTTGAAAACTAACACTGATTAGGAAGAAATACACGTTGTAAAATGGTTTGGAACTTGGTCTAAAGCAGCTCTGATCATGTCATTTAAAATCACCAGGTCGCTAGGAAACTTGAAAAATATTGTTATTGTCTTTGGTCCTATAATTTGTGACTTTAGATTGTAGTTAATTTTTCTCTTTCTCACCAGGACAATTTGACTCTAATAATTATGACTCCTTGAAATCAGCTGAATAGCTGTGTAACTCATTAAGATCATGACAAACTCAGCAGCCTTTGAGAGCCCTTTGCAAAGAAGTCCCTAAGCATTTTCTGAGAACTGGATTTCACTGGAAATGGGGGTTAACAAGGGGCAGGATTTGTGAACTGGGGACCAGTGACCACAACGTAAAACGCTTCCAGCTCTGCAGAAGGAGGATGCGGTGCACAAAGGTTCTGATCAACTGATAGTCTTGAATTAGAATATTACAAATTCGATTACCCATGCGTATACAGACGCAATGATATTAGCACTAAAGATAATTGTTTGCAGCTGTTAATCTCTGGGATCGCTTCACACTTTGTAATAAAACGTGAAACCTGAACACATCCTTACACTTGGAATCTGAGTGCCCGCCCTGCACTGTTGTCACCTATGACTTCGTCGTTCCTTCTTGTTTTGTTTGTAGAGTTTTTGGTCATGAAGAGGAAGAGAGGCAGGCCTAAGGGGTCCACAAAGAAGCCCAGTGCTGAAGAAGAGCTGGCGGAAAATACCGTGGGCCCAGCTGAGGACAGTCTACTGGCTTCTGAGGAGGGGAGCAGCCTGGCTCCGAGCAGTCTGGAGTGCAGCAAGTGCTGTCGGAAGTTCTCCAACACGCGTCAACTGCGGAAGCACATCTGCATCATCGTGCTGAATTTGGGCGAGGAGGAAGGAGAAGCAGGTAAATGCGGCCAAAGGGCTGGACGTGTCCATTTCTTGCAAAGAGATGTAGCTAGTAGCATCGGTTTTTTTGCTGGTTTGGTTGTTACTTGCAGGTAGCACATGTTTATATCCAACGGTCTCGTCCATCTGGAAAATTGTTTACTTTCCTAATGACAACTGGCCATTACTGTAAGTTATCTTTGAAATGAATGTGTCATCTGGTGGTTAACACCCATAACATGCAGGTCAAGGGTACTTATATTAAATACTTCGGGGGTTGCAGGGATAGTAAGACACAGTCTCTGCCCTTGTTGAGCTTATGCTCTGGGAGAGATAAGGTTTTATTTTATTTTATTTTTTGAGTTGGAGTCTCACTCCATTGCCCAGGCTGGAGTGCGGTGGCACACTCATGGCCATCCCAGTGTCGACCAGCTGGGCTCCAGAGATCCTTCCGCCTCAGCCTTCCAAGTAACCAGAACTACAGGCACGCACTACCACGCCTGGCTAATTTTTGATATATTGTAGAGACGAGGTCTCGCCAAGTTGCCCGGGTTGGTCTCGATCCCATGGGCTCAGGCAGTCCACTCACCTCAGCCTCCCAAAGTGCTGGGATTACAGGCTGAACCACCAAGCCCCGCTGAGATAGGGTTTTAAAATGCAAAGTGATAAAGAATAATACATTGTCAGGAGGAGAAAGCGTTCTGATGTGAAGTCAGTAGTGAGCCCGGTGTCACAGTTTGGGTGGTTTGGATTAAAGGAGGTAGGGACATCTTAGTGGGTATGGGGCCATGCGAGCAGAAGTACAGAGATGAGGATGCTCAAGTCCCCTGTGAGGCACCGTGGTTGGCCAGCAGTGGCTCTGGATGAGATTTTGGTGGGCATTCTGAAAGAAAATCAAGAATATTGAGTACATCCTCTGGATAAGTTCTTGGTCAGGCTTCAGCTCTGATGCAACCTCTAACGGAGTGGGGTGAATGTGAGCAGAGAGGGAAGCCACCGAGGGCTAGCATGTCTGTGGTTGACCATCCTAGGAGGAATGAAATAGCAGGGCTGCACTGGAGGAGTACGGGCCTCTGCTGTGGGTTCTGTTATGGTTTGGTCTTTGCACCATTTTTGAAGTCTTCAAAATGTACTCCATGTTGAAGAAGTACTTTCTGTTTTGTACTGTGCTGAGCATGGGAGCTGGTTCTGGCTGAGGACCTTGGCTCTGGAATATGGCTGTCTGAATCCCAGCTTAAGCACTCACTAACTTCCTTCTGCCTCAGATTCCTCAACTGTAAAGTGGGAATAGAAGCAGTACAGGAAGTCCCCAGCATACATTCCAAGAGCACATTTGTAAGTCCAATTTGTTTTTTTTTTTTTTTTGAGTTGGAATCTCACTCTGTCTGTTTTAAGTCCAGCATGGTTAGCCTAGGTACCCAACTAACACAATCAACTATATAGTACTATATGTATTTAGCAAGCTATACTGACACCTGGTGGAGAGAAATAATACATTAAAAAGTGCAAGTGTGCATCGTTCAAGTTCATAACTCGAAGGTTCATATGTAGGAGACTTGCTGTACTCTCTCAAACAATTGCTTTGAGAATTAAATGAGATGGCACCTGCAAAGTGCTTAGAACAGCAACTGCCCTATCAAAAGCACCTGGTAAATGTTAGCCATTATTGTTAGCTGTTTGTAACCATATGGATACAATACTTCTTTCTGTTTCACAGATAAGGGCATTTAGACTGTGCGCAACTAAGTAAGTTATTCAGGGTTCTTTAGTTAGTAAGGAGACCTGGCCTTTGAACCCAGGCTGTCCTACTCTGAACCCCTAGCCTTAAGTTCTTTGCTGTAAATCCTCCTTACAATGAACTTGCCACAGGTTGGGTGAATTGTAGAGTAACTCGCCAACTGATATTTCTGAAACATCCAGGTAGGTGGCCAAAGATCACTGTCAATGTCTGGGCAAGTTATAGAAAATACCAGACAGTGTATTCCTTCCCTTTAAGAACCCACAAGGTGATTCTGTGAAACCTTTTGAGACTGCACAGAATAACACACGAGGACTCAAAGGAGGCAGTGAAGTGGCAACTGTCCCAAGATGGAGTGTGAGTAATCGCCATGTGAGAGGTAGAAGCAAAGGCTGCTGTGATGTCAGAGGGATCATCGTCGTGCTTCAGATCCTAAAGTCCTTTCGGCAAATAAAGATAATTTTAGAAATGAGATGGTTGGGGGAAGAAGGATTTGGATGTACCTCCCCTGAACCCGAAGCTCTGATTTCAGTGGATTTGTTAATCACTGGATTTGGGTTTCAGAGTCTGTCCCCCTGCCATTGCTCTTCTTCCTGTGCTCATGTTCTCTCTATCTCTCTCTGTCTCTCTGTCTCTCTGTCTCTCTGTCTCTCTCTCTCTCTCTCTCTCTCTCCTCTCTCTCTCTCTCACACACACACACACACACACACACACACACACACACACACACACACACATACACCTCCCATGCATGCCCCCCACTGTCTTTTTCTGGCGTAGTTAGGCAGTGGTGTCACATTTGGATCAGAGGGGCCAGCTCTGGCCATCAAGGCAGCTCTGCTGTGTGTAGTTTCTGCTTTGCTCGAGTCCTTTTGAGAATCCGGTTCTCTCTGATCATTCACTGCTGTCTTCCTGAGAATCTCGTTTGTTTTTGTACCTTCCTGTCAGGTTCCTTCTGAGAGACTCCTGAACTTGCTGCCCAGTTGTGGCTAGAAATCAGTGATTTTGCTCTTTTGCAGCATCAAATATTTCTGCTTTCCTCTTCTTCCAGACCACAGGCTTGAATCTAACTCTGAGGCTCAGAGTCAAAAGCACAGACCCTGGAGGCTCAGAAGTCCAGTCGGGCCTACGGGTGTTCCTCAGTCTGCACTGCCCTCGGGGCCACCTCTCTAAAACGCCATCCTTCTGTGCCTTCTTTCTCAGTGGAATGCAGAATCTCTGCGGGAGGTTCAAGGCCCTCACCAAAACCATCTTTCCATGTGGCTCTGTGGTAGCATTTGTCAGTGCCGTATAGTATTCCGTTGTTTGGACCGACCAGGGTATGACTGATGACAGCTTAGGCTTTTGTCCATTTTTTGCTGTTATAAATATTGCTTTAATAAATATTCTTGTATTAATGTGTGTGTGTGAGTGTGTGTGTACGTATTTATAGGCTTGTTATTTTTGTAGGATACTTTCCTAGAAGCAGACTGCTGGGTCAGAAAGTATATCACATGTTGCCAGATTTCTCCCCAGAAAGCGCACACCAAATTCAATTCCAAAAGTGTCTGACAGTGCTTATTGAGTGGTATCACTTTGCTTTTTTTAATACCTGTAATGATACAGAAAATATTAGGGAGAAAGTAAAAATAGTCCAAAATGTCTCTGCTTTGGCATAATGACTGTTCCGCTGCCTGAAAAGGAGACCCTCCTCCATACTGTGTTTGCCCACGGGCGTTTTTCAGAAATGGGATCATATGTAATATTCTGTGATCTTTTCTCCCTCACTATTGTGGCAGATTAATTTTTCACGAATATATATTTTTATTTCATAAGCTGTATTCTGGAGGTTTTTTATGTTACAGGTGCTGTTCTCAGTGCTTTACGGTGAACGGCTCTTTTAATTCTCATAGTGACATAAGGGGTGGGCACTGTGATTACTCCTGTTTTACAGAAGAGGTAACTGAGGCACCGACAGGTTCAGCAGTTTGCTTCTGTGACACAGCCTGTAAAGTGGTGGCGAACCAGGTGGGCTGGCCTCAAGGTCTATGCTTTACTGCTTTGCTCCAGTCCTGACCCAGAACAAACAGTAAACGTGGATTGTTGTCATTTTTAAAGGCTGTGCAGCATTATGCACGGGCCATAAATTTTACCTTGTCGGTCTCTAGTTGATGGACATTTAGAATTGTTTCACTTTTTTTCTGTGATCCAAAAGACGCTACTCAAGTGAAGGGCCTTGAGCATGCATTTTATTGTATTATTATTATTATTTTTGCCCTTGTGCTATCATTATTATTTTAAGTAAATGCCCAGTAATGGCAATTGCTGAGTAAATAGGGCATATTTTACGTTTTGACACAAATACATATTGTCAAACCACCCTGAAGGAAGCATGTATCAGTTATTTTTCCATCATGGGCTGTGTCCTTATGTTCCCTTTGTCCTCTTTATCCTGAGTCTTGTCAGTCTCTATGCTTGCTCATCTCTTATGTGAAGGATTTTCTAATTGTTGTAATTTATACCTCTCTGGTCATTAGTGGACTTTTTGTATATAGTTATGAGCTATTTGTGTTTTATTTGTGTTTGGGTGTATTCCTCATTTATGCCCTTTACTTATTAGACCTTTGGATTATCTTGTATGCAGAACATATTTTCTGTAGTTTGTTGTTTGTCTCTTAATTTTCTTTGTAGTATTGTTTTCTTTTTCTTTTGCATTTTGCTTGGGTTTAAAACTTCTATATGGACACTACTGTCCCGTGTTTCTTTTAAATTTCTTGCCCTTTTAATCATAGCTTAGGAAATTTACCCCATACTCTAAAGTTAGAACAAATATGCTTCCATATATTTCTCTGTTATTTGTATGGTTTCATTTTTTTTTTTTTTTTTGAGTTGGAGTCTCACTCTGTCGCCCAGACTGGAGTGCAGTGGCCGCTCCCGGCCACCGCAGCCTCAACCTGCTGGGCTCTGGAAATCCTTCTGCCTCAGCCTTCCGAGTAGCTGGAATTGCAGGCACGTGCTACCACGCCCGGCTGATTTTTTTTTTTTTTTTAAATTTATAGTAGAGATGAGGTCTCACCAAATTGTCCAGGCAGGTCTCGAACCCACAGGCTCAGGCAGTCCACTCACCTCAGCCTCCCAAAGCGCAGGATTACAGGTTGAGCCACCGAGCCCGGCAGGTTTCATTTTTATCTAAACCTTTGATACGTCTAGATGCTATTTTGTAAAAGTGGCAAAGTAAGACAGTTACGCAGCTGACCCTTGAACAATGTGGGGGATAGGGAAGTTGACACCCCTGTACAGTTTAAAATCCAGGCATAGCTTTTGACATCCCCAAACTCGACTACTAACAGCCTACTGTCACTGGAAGCCTTACTGATAACACAAACCATCGACTAACACATAGTTTGTATGTTACATGTATTATATGCCGTATTCGTACAATAAAGTTAGCTAGAGAAAATAAAGTGTATTAAGAAAATCCTAAGGGAGAGAAGATTTGTTTGCTTTTCATCAGATGGAAGTGTGTCATCCTACAGGCCTTCATCCTTGTCGTCTTCACATTGAGTAGTTTGAGGAGGAGGAGGAAGAGAAGGGGTTGGTCTTGCTGTGCTGTCCCCGGGGGGAAGGGAGAGGCAGAAGAAAATCTGAGTACAAGTGGACTCTTACAGTTCGGACCTGTGTTGTTCAAGGTCAAGTGTATACATTTGATTAATAAATATAGGCAAAGGAATTATCTTAGTAAATACAATTTAGTAGACAAAATAGTTCAAGTTGTAGGATCTGGAGAGAAAATAAGGGCCTGGCCGTTCAAAGTCTCAAAAACCCTTTAAAAAATAGAACTTGGTATTTTGAAATAATTATGGATTCGCGGGAAGTTGCAAAGATAGCACATGAGGGTCCTGTGTGCCTCTCGCCCAGTCTCTCCCCAGTGGTTACACCTCATACAACTGTAGCACAGTATCTCACAGGCCTGGAGAGTGTGTGTGGCTCGCTGCTTGTCTGTCACTCACACGTGTGGACTGTGTGTGCCAGCACCGCTGTCAGGAGGCACCACTGCCTTGTCGCCGCAGGGGCTGCCTTGTGCTGCCCTGTTGAAGTCACTCCCCACCCACCAACCACCGATCTGTTCTCCAACTCTGTCATTTTGTCATTTCAAGAATGCTGTATAAATAGAGCCACACAGTATGTGGCCTTTGGGGATTGGCTTAAAGAACCCCCACTTTAGACCCAAGTTCTAATTTTGTGACTGAGGTGCAGAAGTGGTGATAGAATCACGTGATAACCCAGAATCATTTGGGATGTGTTGGGGTAAGACACATGTCTCCCCACCCTGACCCTGTGGCCAGCTCACTCGACCACGTTTGTGTCTTAAAATGAGTCTCATTTCAACCTCCTGGTTGGAGATTTTCTTCATTTCAGTATACCTCTGTGAGACTTTTCTCTAACCTTATAAGAAATAGAAATGCCACCCTGTATGTTTCCTGGTGTTTATTTTCTACTCTGTAATAATTAGGCAGTCTCTTTAGCAATGACAGACGGCAGGGTCCTTTCTAATAAGATTATTGGCTTCCTCCAGTAATAAACTGTATAGAAAATGTCTAGTATTCCATTGATTTGATTGACCTTAATGGACTTTAATTTAACAAATACCAAATAGAAAGGTAAAAGCTCAGGGTGTTTTTCCCTTTCTGGCCACTGTCGAAGCCTCTAAAATATGCAGAAATGACCTTATGCCGAGCTGCCTTGTGGCTGGTGTCCATGTGATTGCACCATGTTCTCTAGTTTGCCAAGCACAATATTACAATTTGGAATATTCTCCAGTTAATTGTTTTAATACATGCTCTGTCAAGAGCAGTCTAGTGACATTTCAAGCAATTGACCTTGGCTCTATAGCTTGTTAAAACAATTAGAAGAAAATGAAATAAGCTTTTACCTTATCCTCAACTATGGCAAATTAAAATAACACTTTTGATATGTATTCCACATTTATTTGTTTTATTTTGCATTTGAATGGTAAAAGAAACCAGGAAAAGAGTCCCTCCCCCGCCTTGTTATGTGGAACAGCTGGCGTTTTGAAAAATGTTTTACAGCCTACAGAAATCAATATGTCAAGTTTATAAAAGTGACTTCTGAACCTGTCTAAATTTGTTATTTCTGGGGTCATTTTATGAAAGGAGAGTTGTGAATATTTCCTCCTATTCTTGTTAAATTCTTTCTATTGAAGGCAAGGCGTTTAGTTTATGGTCTTACCTAAGATGCACCTGTAATCTTCACGAAGATTTTTACAACCGCGTTTCAAGTCTCTGCCTTCTGCTATATTTGTGTTAGCAAAACGGCTGACTTGGTAAATACCTGGTATGATTGAAAATGGTTTTGAGTGAGTCATGTTTGAAAATTTGTAGGTGAAAGTGTCAGTCTCTGAATATATCACACTTTTCTCTGCGGAAAGATGTATAATGGTGATGTTTGTTTCTTTTTGCTGCCCATATACCCTGTTTGTTTTTTTTTTTCCCTCTGTACCAATTAGGTGAGTGGGGATCCAGATGTCTCCAGCCGTGCTAGGTCTTGGCTGAGAGTGTTGACATCTGGCGTGGCACAGCTCATGTCCCCACTGTTTCTGTCCTGTCTGCTTTGTGACCTTCTCCTCTTCTGCTTATTGTACAACTAACTGTCCCTGATTCTCCCCGTCAGGGAAGACTATTATGCTCTGACGTCAGAGATCCCCCAGGTGACAGTGGCGTAACATCCTCACACTTTCTTTCTTGTTTCTTTCTTTCTTTCCTTCATGTCCGTTGCAGGTCCTCAGGGGCTCCACTCACTCGGAGACCTAGCCAGAGCGAGCAGCCACCACCCTGAATGTGGCCGGTCATGCTGCAAGAGGGGAGGAGAGCCCTGGGTGGTTCCAGTTTGGTTCAGAAGTGACATCTGCCATTTCTTCCCCGAGCAGTTCATTGACCAGAAGGAATCACAGCCCCTTTCTCCCCAACTTCAAGGGACCAAGAAGTACAGTCCTTCCATGGTCCCAGGGTGGGGCAGAGCTGGAGATGCTTGGTGACCGTCACTAGAGATGGCCCCGTGGTTCCTATTCATTTTCATGATTCTACTGCCAGCTGTGTTCTGGCATCTTATAAATATCTTCCTTGCCCGTATTTCAGTTTGGGTGTTCCCAGGCAGCTAAAGCTGTGTAGTGCGTTCAATACTGGACTTATCTAGCTCCTTAGAGATGTTCCTCCTGTATTCTGTCTTGGTGACTCACCCTACCATCCACGTTTTCACCAGAAATGTCCCCTTCACCTGTCACATCTTGTCACCTACCACAGTCCACTGACGTTTCCTGCTGAGTATCTCTCCAGTTCTCCCTGTTCCTGCTGTTGTCCTGCGGGTCAGGCCCCATCATCTGTTCTGTGGACTCTGTGATAGCTCTGGTGTGCCTGACCCCTCCAGTATGCACAGTGTACACCAAGGGTTTGCAGATATTTGGGGGAGGGCCATATCCCCAGTAAATACTTATTTATTTATTTGAAAGTTGCATTTTGAAGACCTACTAAGCCTCTGTGGAGGTTTCCTGTGGGCCTGCCACTCTTCTGAGTGTCTTATTGATATTACTTGATTTCCTCGTCATAAGAGCCCTATGAGGTCATTACTGTTTTTATTTCTGTTTCATGGATTAGGAAATTGGGCAAGTGATGGACCTGAGATGTAGACTCAGGCATTTTGGCTCAAATGCATACGCTGTTGGTTCACATATTATAGGCCTTATAAAACATGCCTAAAATCTAAGTTTCAAAAAGATGAGGTAAGAAAGGTCAAGAGGAAGTCTCCTGTTTTCTTCCCAGATTTCTGTGTTGTTCCAGCCGTCCCCTGGGTGTGCCTTTCACTTTGGAAGCCGCTGTTCCCCCTCACGTCACACACCTTTCCGAAATGCAGGATGAGCTCATTCCTTTGAAGGTGGCCCTCTGTGACGCCCCCCGCTGCTCAGATGCTCCAAGTTCCATCCCAGAAACAAAGAACAGAGTGCCATATGTTCTCACGCATAAGCAGACCTTGAACAATGACCATAATACTATAAGAAAGGGATTGGCCGTAGTGGGAAACTGCCAGGGGAGGGAAACTGTCTGGAGTGGGAGGGGCACACCTCATCAACAAGGGTACCTGCATAATGAACATTTGTGTACCTAGCCCTGAACTGTACCCCACATCTTTAAAATAAAAATTTTAAATGCTAGGGCATTTCAGAGCTGGCTGCTGCCCGCCTTGCGCCCTGGCTTCTGACCCCTCCTCCTGCCCACCTATGGATCTGGAGTGAGCTTCCGAAGGGCCCCGGTATCTTGTGCTCCTGCAGTCTCTTGCACATGTTGCCCTTTTTGCTTGGGATGTCCCTTTGCCCTCTCCCCTCTGAATAGCCACACTGGACCTTCAGTGATCCTGGAGTGTGTGAAGCCCCCTGAGCCCAAGCGAGCCCCATCACGTCATCTGTCTGTTCTCCGTGGCATGCTGGAGCCCTCTCCCCTGCCAGTGATTCCTGCTGGTCTTCAGGGCCCAGGTTTACTTCACCTTTCCAGCCCCAGCATCCTCTTCCCTGTGCTCGGCCTCTGCCTCCCAGCAGACCTTGGCTTTTCCCTGTGCTATGTTCGTGCCTTGGTGTGTGGGAGTTGCTGGGTTGTGTGCTCATCTTCCCATGAACTAGTGGCTCAGGAGGCAGGAGGAGGCTGGCCGCAGGCAGATTTTCCTCTTCTTTTTGTCCTGCTTTCCGAGCATGTGCTATCATTGGGCACCAAATCAGACTTGGGGGTTCCAAGTTGAGTAAGACAAGTCTCCTTGAGCAGCTGAGTGCCTAGGGAGGAGAACAGGGAGGTCTTCAGGTAGCAGAACACAATGGAGAGATGAACTACGCACAGAGGGAGCGGGGCAAGACCACATGTCTGCTGGGACACCTTTGGAAGGCTTCCTGGAGGAGAAGGCCATGAACTTCATCTTAAGGGAAGACTTGGCATTGGCCTAGGAGGTGAGGAAGGAGATGGGATAGGCATTTGCCTAATGATGGCTCATGCAGGAATGCAGGCACCTTTGAGGGGGTCTGGGCAGTTCCCTGCAGTTAGTACATAGGGCGGCTGGGGTGACAGCAAGATAAGGGCCTCGTGCCCTTCACAGGTTTATTTTCACTGCAGTTTCTCTTTGTGGGAACACTCTGCTGGAGGCAGGTGCCCGCCTGTCCTTCCCCTATAGCTAGAGAGGTAGGAAGATTGAGAAAGCCCGAGGGAAGAGGAGAGAGGGAAGGGTGATGCATATTCAGCAGGTTAGACAGAATTAGTGTGGGTCTAATAAGGGTTTCAAACTGCTGTATTAGCAGGGTGCAGCGCATTGGTGGCAGAGTCCCAGAATATAATCCCTTATCAGTCTGCTGTTCTCACAACTGTTCTGGGCTTTTTATTAATGTGGCTGATAACACTTTACTCTCCGGGGTTTTCTGAGATTTAATTAGTTCTTGAGCAATTTAGAATAGGTACTTTAGAATATTAGTGCAGTGTTAATTATAAATGAACGCCTATGAACTAATTTCTACAAATGCATGATTGCATTTACATTTAACTCTTCAACTGCCTGGTGCCAACCCGATGTACTCTGAATTACAGCTTCCATGTAGGGTATTCTGCTCTTTGTGGAATTCAAGGGTAAAAAAATGCAGACAGAGATTCTGCTTGCTAAGTGCAGGGTTGGAAAACACAGCAGGATCCCTCCTAAAGAAACATGTTAGGCTGGGCTCGGTGGCTCAGCCTGTAATCCCGTGCTTTGGGAGGCTGAGGTAAGTGGATTGCCTGAGCCCACGGGTTTGAGACCCGCCTGGACAACTTGG